>NC_071334.1:71292436-71294936 GCF_027744825.2 Synchiropus splendidus | reverse complement strand
CACGAGTCTCCTGCTCAGCGACTCGTCTCCTGCTCAGCGACTCGTCTCCTGCTCAGCGACTCGTCGCTTCATGAGTCTCCTGCTCAGCGACTCGTCTCCTTTTGAGCGACTCGCCTCTTCACGAGTCTCCTGCTCAGCGACTCGTCTGCTGCTCAGCGACTCGTCTCCTTTTGAGCGACTCGCCTCTTCACGAGTCTCCTGCTCAGCGACTCGCCTCTTCACAAGTCTCCTGCTCAGCGACTCACCTCTTCACAAGTCTCCTGCTCAGCGACTCGTCTCTTCACAAGTCTCCTGCTCAGCGACTCGTCTCCTGCTCAGCGACTCGTCTCCTTTTGAGCGACTCGCCTCTTCACGAGTCTCCTGCTCAGCGACTCGCCTCTTCACGAGTCTCCTGCTCAGCGACTCGTCTCCTGTTGAGCGACTCGTCTCTTCACGAGTCTCCTGCTCAGCAACTCGTCTCCTGTTGAGCGACTCGCCTCTTCACGAGTCTCCTGCTCAGCGACTCGCCTCTTCTCGAGTCTCCTGCTCAGCGACTCGTCTCTTCACGAGTCTCCTGCTCAGCGACTCGCCTCTTCACGAGTCTCCTGCTCAGCGACTCGTCTCTTCACGAGTCTCCTGCTCAGCAACTCGCCTCTTCACGAGTCTCCTGCTCAGCGACTCGTCTCTTCACGAGTCTCCTGCTCAGCGACTTGTCTCCTGTTGAGCGACTCGCCTCTTCACGAGTCTCCTGCTCAGCGACTCGTCTCCTGCTCAGCGACTCGTCTCCTGCTCAACGACTCGTCGCTTCATGAGTCTCCTGCTCAGCGACTCGTCTCTTCACGAGTCTCCTGCTCAGCGACTCGTCTCCTTTTGAGCGACTCGCCTCTTCACGAGTCTCCTGCTCAGCGACTCGTCTGCTGCTCAGCGACTCGTCTCCTTTTGAGCGACTCGCCTCTTCACGAGTCTCCTGCTCAGCGACTCGCCTCTTCACAAGTCTCCTGCTCAGCGACTCACCTCTTCACAAGTCTCCTGCTCAGCGACTCGTCTCTTCACAAGTCTCCTGCTCAGCGACTCGTCTCCTGCTCAGCGACTCGTCTCCTTTTGAGCGACTCGCCTCTTCACGAGTCTCCTGCTCAGCGACTCGCCTCTTCACGAGTCTCCTGCTCAGCGACTCGTCTCCTGTTGAGCGACTCGTCTCTTCACGAGTCTCCTGCTCAGCAACTCGTCTCCTGTTGAGCGACTCGCCTCTTCACGAGTCTCCTGCTCAGCGACTCGCCTCTTCTCGAGTCTCCTGCTCAGCGACTCGTCTCTTCACGAGTCTCCTGCTCAGCGACTCGCCTCTTCACGAGTCTCCTGCTCAGCGACTCGTCTCTTCACGAGTCTCCTGCTCAGCAACTCGCCTCTTCACGAGTCTCCTGCTCAGCGACTCGTCTCTTCACGAGTCTCCTGCTCAGCGACTTGTCTCCTGTTGAGCGACTCGCCTCTTCACGAGTCTCCTGCTCAGCGACTCGTCTCCTGTTGAGCGACTCGCCTCTTCACGAGTCTCCTGCTCAGCGACTCGTCTCCTTTTGAGCGACTCGTCTCTTCACGAGTCTCCTGCTCAGCGACTCGCCTCTTCTCGAGTCTCCTGCTCAGCGACTCGTCTCTTCACGAGTCTCCTGCTCAGCGACTCGCCTCTTCACGAGTCTCCTGCTCAGCGACTCGTCTCTTCACGAGTCTCCTGCTCAGCAACTCGCCTCTTCACGAGTCTCCTGCTCAGCGACTCGTCTCTTCACGAGTCTCCTGCTCAGCGACTTGTCTCCTGTTGAGCGACTCGCCTCTTCACGAGTCTCCTGCTCAGCGACTCGTCTCCTTTTGAGCGACTCGTCTCTTCACGAGTCTCCTGCTCAGCGACTCGTCTCCTTTTGAGCGACTCGTCTCTTCACGAGTCTCCTGCTCAGCGACTTGTCTCCTGTTGAGCGACTCGCCTCTTCACGAGTCTCCTGCTCAGCGACTCGTCTCCTTTTGAGCGACTCGCCTCTTCACGAGTCTCCTGCTCAGCGACTCGTCTCCTTTTGAGCTACTCGCCTCTTCACGAGTCTCCTGCTCAGCGACTCGTCTCCTTTTGAGCGTCTCGCCTCTTCACGAGTCTCCTGCTCAGCGACTCGTCTCCTTTTGAGCGACTCGCCTCTTCACGAGTCTCCTGCTCAGCGACTCGTCTGCTGCTCAGCGACTCGTCTCCTTTTGAGCGACTCGCCTCTTCACGAGTCTCCTGCTCAGCGACTCGCCTCTTCACAAGTCTCCTGCTCAGCGACTCGTCTCTTCACAAGTCTCCTGCCCAGCGACTCGTCTCCTGCTCAGCGACTCGTCTCCTTTTGAGCGACTCGCCTCTTCACGAGTCTCCTGCTCAGCGACTCGCCTCTTCACGAGTCTCCTGCTCAGCGACTCGTCTCCTGTTGAGCGACTCGTCTCTTCACGAGTCTCCTGCTCAGCAACTCGTCTCCTGTTGAGCGACTCGCCTCTTCACGAATCTCCTGCTCAG
>NC_071334.1:71254936-71284936 GCF_027744825.2 Synchiropus splendidus | reverse complement strand
CTTGCCCGTGCGCACGGTTGTTTCCGTTGATGAACAGCAGCGAGTAGCCACCGTAGAGCAGGCTGGACCCAGAAGGACAGACCGGCACAAACAGTTCCTGACTGTGGCGTGTGAAGAGGAAGCCGTTCCTCTCTGGCGCATCCATGCAAGGACCAGGTGGGCCAGGGAGACCTTTGGCGCCAGTGGTGCCCCGAACACCAGTGAGCCCTGTGAGAACATGTTCCTCATCACAGGCGCCTCCCTGGACAGGTTCGGCTGCCCTGCTGTGGAGACTCGTGTGGTGGAACAACACAGCCTACGACATTGTGATGCACCTTGCACGTTACTTTCTTCTCATTTTGGGCTGCAACAAGAAATTCAACTACTTTTTGAGTTCCTTTTGCAGAAATATTTAGGGTATTTACAATAGTATTCTGGTGAAATCAGTTCGACCTCTCCCAGGGGCAGAGTGCAGCGTGTTGAACTGCTGCCGTGCATGCAGTTCAACACGCTGCTCAACATGGCTTCCCCAACACCCAGCGTGAAACACTCCGTCCCACATCAAGATCTGCAGTCCAAACCTTCGTCTCATCCTCCAAAGCCAGGACAGGCAAGGGCCGGTGCACGCCTTACCCTGTTGTCCCGGGAATCCCGCCTCTCCCTTTGCTCCTTTCGGCCCTGGAAAACCAGTCCGTCCCTGGCGGCCTGAGATACCTCTGCTGCCTTTAGCAGCTGGAGGCAAATCGAAAGCTCCGTGATTTCATGTCTTTGAAGTCAGGCTTGCGTGACACAAAGTGTTACTAGCAAATCTACCTGGGATGCCCGCTCTTCCCTGGGCACCTGGCATTCCAGAGAGTCCTGGAACCCCCTGCTCTCCAGCCACACCTTGATCACCCGGTAGCAGCACGACTTGCATTGGCACGTCTCCGCCCGGGGAACCTGGACAGACGGGGCAGGATTGTCTGGACCCTTCCAACCGAGGGCTCTTTCTCCAGCTGTGCAGACCTCTGGAAGCCAAATTGATCCTTACCTTGCCTTCCTGGAGGTCCAGGAAGTCCCTGAGCGCCTCTGTTTCCTGGTGTTCCTTCACTCCCTCTCAATCCTTTATGCCAAGAAAAATGTGGTGGGACTTTAACAGGTTAGTTACGATTCATTAATTACAACAAAAAATTAATTGATCGGATCCCACTGATGCAGCAGACACCTGGCAGCCAGGATGAGAACAACAACAACAAACATGGAGGAATCCTCCCTGAACCAAAGCAAACCAAAGCAGCTGTTGGCTTTGGTTCAGGGAGGTTTTTCACTCCACAGTGTCCAGGGTTTCCACCACTCTGGATGGACTGGACATTCTTCTCCAGATGTTTCCAAGACATGAAAAGAGCTTCAGTTGAACTCGGGTGAGATCGAGACTTGAACAGAGCTTCAGTTGAACTCGGGTGAGATCGAGACTTGAACAGAGCTTCAGTTGAACTCAGCTGAGATCAAGACTTGAACAGAGCTTCAGTTGAACTCGGGTGAGATCAAGACTTGAACAGAGCTTCAGTTGAACTCGGGTGAGATCGAGACTTGAACAGAGCTTCAGTTGAACTCGGGTGAGATCGAGACTTGAACAGAGCTTCAGTTGAACTCGGGTGAGATCGAGACTTGAACAGAGCTTCAGTTGAACTCGGGTGAGATCGAGACTTGAACAGAGCTTCAGTCGAACTCGGGTGAGATCGAGACTTGAACAGAGCTTCAGTTGAACTCGGGTGAGATCGAGACTTGAACAGAGCTTCAGTTGAACTCGGGTGAGATCGAGACTTGAACAGAGCTTCAGTTGAACTCGGGTGAGATCGAGACTTGAACAGAGCTTCAGTCGAACTCGGGTGAGATCGAGACTTGAACAGAGCTTCAGTTGAACTCGGGTGAGATCGAGACTTGAACAGAGCTTCAGTTGAACTCGGGTGAGATCAAGACTTGAACAGAGCCTCCATGGTGGTTTATTGTCAGACTGGTGCAGAATAAACAATATGTTGTTGTTTAACTGTCTGTGCGGCTCCATCATTGGATTCAGTCATAGACCAGATTCATTCACACTGAAAACTGTGGCTTCTTGTGGCAAATATTCTTGCTCCTCTATGTCTTTGAGGACCTTCAGCGGTCTATGACCTGACGTCTTCAGGGGACAAAACAGGTAAAATGGCTATTAGCCCTTACCAAGAGGTCCTGGGACTCCTGTAGTTCCCATTTGGCCTTTATGACCTTGTGGACCTGGTGGTCCATCTTCCCCCTATTGACAACATCAATAGCTACAGTAAAAAATGCCAATCATTTATCCATGACAGATGAGATACCAACCAGTTCTCCATGTGGTCCAGGATCACCAAGACATCCAGGTACTCCTTGACTGCCCGTGGCTCCTTTAAATCCCTTGTCTCCTTTAAAACCAGGGCCTGGAGGACCAGGAGGGCCTACACACCCTGGTGGACCTGTAGGCCCGTACAATTTTTAGGAAAAAGTAGTCCTCGACATCAACAACTAGCTGTCACCAACAGAGGTTGCATGTCTTGAACCTGAGGTGTTCCAGGGCCCAGTCAAGAGTAGGACAAAATCCAAGTGTCCTTGGTACCTTTTTCTCCCGCTTCCCCTCTCAGTCCTCGGTCTCCTTTCTCTCCTTGAGTACAGGCCCCATCCCCACCCTGTATGCCGGGAGGACCTGGAACTCCCGGGGGACCAGTGGTACCATGAGCTCCCTCAGCCCCTTGTGGACCAGGCTGGCCACAGGGACCAGGGGGACCCACCTCTCCGACGCACCCTGAAAACAAGAGTGTTTTCATTTCCTCCTTTTGGTTGGGTCTTGAAGATAAATCTGAAGAAACAGAACTCACCCAGTGGACCTTTTACACCCTCCAGGCCTTGTGGTCCACTGCCAGGAGCTAGGTAAGTCCAAAAACTTAGAATAAGTCGTAATGAGTTGTTTAACAGAAAGTCCTACCTCCCATTGCTCCTTTTTCTCCGGGAGGCCCAGGTATACCATCTTGTCCTTGGTGTCCTCTGGGACCTGCGGGACCTGGATCTCCTGGAGCCCCTTTGTTGCCTGAAAATATATTGAATCAGTTTGCCGTGTGAGTCAGTTACACGGCCTATTAGACGCACCTGTAAGTCCGGCTGGACCAGGAGGTCCTTCATCTCCAGGTGGACCATCACAACCTTTACCACCAGAGGGGCCAGGCGGACCTGAGTGTCCCACAAGGAATAGTTGCATTTGTTCTGGGTAACTTTGGAACGTACTTCTGATACCTAATGTCTGGTACCTCTGCAGCCTCGAAGTCCAGGATCTCCTTTTGGACCACGGAGGCCTATGGATCCTTGAGCACCAAAGTGTCCAGGTTCCCCTGGCTCTCCTCTCACACCTGCAGGGCCAGGAAAACCGGGCTCTCCCTGAAAAAGAACATGCTGGTGACTATCTTGAGGAGGCGTGAAATACGGACAAGGTTGAATACCTTCTCTCCGCGAGATCCTTTAGGACCCAGGCCTGGTGAGCTTGGATCTCCTTTTATACCTTTAACGCCTTCAGGTCCTGGAATTCCATATGCACCAGCTTCTCCACAAACCCCCTTAGAGCCCGGCATGCCTTTTTTACCTGGAGCAAAAGCATAACTGAGTCTTCTGCTTGAGTTAGGCGACACGCAACCAACGGGTAGTGATGTTACCTGGATTTCCTGTCATACCAGGATCGCCTTGGAGCCCACGGGTGCCAGTAAGACCAACTGCTCCCTCTCTTCCTGGTTCTCCAGGAATCCCTGTTGGATAGTGCAACAAAACTTGCCATTGTCGCGTAAAGTCGACTTAAATGAAGTAATGAAGCTTTGGCCACAGAAGTGACCAACCTGGCTGTCCTGGACCTCCTGGATCTCCATGGTTGCCATTTGCTCCTTGTGAACCTGGAATCCCTTGATTTCCTTTAGTACCAGTAGGACCAGTCCGACCTAAGACACAGCAGCCGAAAGATACAGGCAGGTTTTGGCGGTCCTACTTCCTCAAAAAACAAATCAAATATTGATACAGAAGCCAAGAACACCTTGCTCCCCTGGGTCTCCAGGCACACCATACAACGGAACTCTAGTTGCTGTTCCTTTGAGGCCGATGTCGCCTTTGTTGCCTGGTGGACCAGGAGGGCCCTGAGAGCCCCTGGTGCCCTGAAGACCTTTCTCGCCTGCCAAGATTTGGGTAATCAGAATCTGGAAAATTCTGTGACGCTTCACCAAAGTTCCACCTTTTTCTCCCAGTCTTCCGGACTCTCCTGCTTTGCCGACCTCACCAAGACTTCCAGAAAGTCCTGGGGGTCCGGGGTCCCCCCTTGCACCTAGATAATGTTCAACAAGAGAGTTGTGACATGAACCAATGCTGACTACTGGTCAGTGCTGAAATTTAAACTCCCATGCTGCGGAAACACAGCGAGACCGGAATCAGTACGTACTCCCTGGTCTTGGACCCAGAAGGATCACCAAAGTTTGTATTTAATACAGGTATTTGCCCTGATTCCTTACCTGGACTACCAGAATTTCCTTGAATTCCTTTCGAGCCTTTAAATCCAATACTTCCCACAGGCCCTGTTTCCCCATCAAATCCTGGAGCACCAGGAGGTCCTTGAAGACCTAAAACTCCAACGCCGGGTAGTCCATGGTCACCACGAATCCCCTTTGGGCCTCTCACCCCTGGGAAACACCCAGCTTTTGTGACCAACAATTTAGAACCTTACGGTGAGCTATTGTGAACGAGTTGTACCAGTAAAGCCGATGACGCCCACTTCTCCCTGACTTCCAATGGGTCCAGAGGATCCCGGTAAACAAGGTCCAACAAGACCCATCGGACCTTGTGGAGCATCCAGTCCCCTTTCACCTGAAGCAAAAGGTCTTGTATTCAATTCACGTCCGAAATGTGGGTTGTAATTTCTAAATACCAGTATTCCGTTCAGTACCATTAGCACCAAGTGGTCCATCTGGTCCTGCAGGACCTGGCACACCATCTGGTCCCGCTGCTCCTTGGCTGCCTTGTGGTCCCACAGCTCCTTCCTCTCCTTGTGGACCCAACTGTCCCTGCTGTCCAGGAAAGCCAAAAGCAGCATCCCCCTGTGACCCGAGTGAGACAAGAGGGTGTCACAAGTTCACCGTCCATAATTCAACATTTGAGTTCTCCCCCAAGTATTCTACCTTTGGCCCTGGCATTCCTGGAGGTCCGGATGGTCCTGCCCGTCCCTTGATTCCCAGACTACTGACACCTGGAGCTCCAGGAAAGCCCTTCTCTCCTGTAATCACCAAAAAACAGTCAACTTCTTGCAATCTTCTCATGACCTTAGCTATGGTGCTGACCTTTGAGTCCTGGAAAGCCAGGAGGTCCCTGTACAGAAAACCCTCCATCTCCCTTTTCCCCCCTGAGACCAATGGGACCAGGGTCACCAGGTGGTCCAGGCACACCTTTGGCACACACATAGTTGTTAAACAGAAGACAGATTCTACTTGCAGTTTTACCTTCAGGTCCAGGATTCCCAGTTAAACCTTTCTGACCCTTCTGGCCTGGCTCACCGGGGGACATTCTTATGTCTCCGGGGGAACCCTTGTCTCCTGCAGTGAGTGAGTGATGGAAGAATGTGGAACATTTATTTTGAGAAAATTCAATAAGTGTCCGCAGGGTTGGTCTGAGGTTTGGTCTTGTGCCGTGATCATCTCAGAGTAGAAGTAGGCCTTAGCAGATGACTAACAAAGGTTCACGACTCCATGTCCTCCACATAGCATCAATAACTGCCGAAGCTCATCTTGTCAGATGAAGAAGTAGACAGGTATAGCTCTAAGTCTACAAAACACGTAGATATACTTGCCCGGATTTCCTGGTTCCCCGGGCAGCCCTACAAGTCCCACATCCCCTGGTGATCCTACAAGTCCTGGAATGCCGATTCTATGTGGGCCAGGTGGTCCTGTTTGCCCTGTTGGTCCTCTGGGACCGGAAACACCAAGAGGGCCTCGCTCACCCTTTGGCCCTCGAGGACCCTTAGAGACATATGTATGTCTTACTGTTGTAGCTCAGATCTCACAGAACCAGCGTTACTCTCCAAGGCAACCTACAATGTTGCCCTTTGGTCCCAAAATGCCCTTTGGTCCAGGACGTCCATCAGGTCCACCAGCACCCTCAATGCCTGGCAGGCCTGGTCGTCCACGCTCTCCAACTTCCCCCTTCAGGCCAACCCTCTGCATGATGCCCGGCTCCCCCACTGGTCCAGGAGGACCAGCCTCCCCAGGGTTTCCATGGGTGCCCTGATAACAAAGAACCACTTATCCAGCATGTGTTCCAATGAGCCGTTCCTCATTCTTCAGAGACAAACAGCCCTAAATGACCTGGGGTCACATGCTCACCTGAGGACCGGGTGGACCGCCAATACCTTTCACTCCTTTTGGGCCTTTAGGTCCTGGAAATCCCATGGTGCCTGAATATAGTCAGACAGCCAGACAAAGAAACAGAAAGTGATGGTAATAAATCCTGCAGCAAAGGGGCTGCACGAGAGCACAACTCTGGAGGAGCCTCAAGGACTTGCTCACGACACCTACAAAGTTTCATCTGTGAAAGATATGTGTTTACACACAAGCTTCAATCATCTGGGTTGTTTTTGACATTACCGAGTATTCCGTCTTCACCCTTCTCTCCAGGGTCGCCCCGAGGTCCTGGGGTCCCAGGTGACACTTGGCAGACCGTGCACACATCCCCTCTATCGCCTGTTCAATAACAACAAGCTGATCAGTGTCTTTAAGAAAACTTTAGCTCCACCTGACCTCAGTCAGCACCTTGTGGACCATCCTTCCCTCTTGTTCCAGGAGGTCCCCTCAGGCCTTTAGGACCTTTAGTTCCTGGATGTCCAATATCTCCCTGTATGAAGTCTTTTACACAAAACCTGAATCAGTCAATTCTGATATCCGAGGAGGATGTGATGTACAAGACTGCACCTGGAATTCCAGGTTCTCCTGCTTCTCCCTCAGCACCTGGAGCGCCTGGAACACCCTCTGGACCCGGAGGGCCAATGATAAACACTCCGGGTTCTCCTGGTTCTCCTTTTAGTCCTGGTGGACCCGGGGGTCCGTCTGGTCCTGGAGGCCCGTCCACAGCGTTGCCTGTAAATTAGATTTCTTTTGAAGAATGAATTTCCCACAGAGGGAAAGACGTCCGACAGGTGGTTACAATGACACAGCAATGATCAGCTGGGAGACAGAGAAAAGGCTAGGAGAGGGAGACAGGCGGGTCAAAGGAGAACCAGTACCTGGTTGACCTGGAGGACCGGGGATGCCAATAAGTCCTGAAACCGTTGGAAAAATGAACATCATCACTTGTTCCCAATCTCTTTGACAATGCAGTACCTTGCTCTCCAGGGACCCCTCGAGGTCCTTGTGCACCTGGGATGCCCCGCTGACCCTTGAGAAATCTCTGATTCTGGACCATCTGGCAAAGTCACACGGTATAACATTTGACCATCCAAGCTGCAGATGGTGCACCAGCTCCCGCTGGAGGGCAGAGCTCCTCACTCACCTCACCTGGAGGACCAGGAGCACCTCGGTCACCCTTCTCTCCCTGGACACAAACCTATGAGTGTGACAGATTCAGACTTAGAGGAATCACTGTGTTGAGCTCACATTGCTTCCTTCAATGCCCGGTGGGCCAATGTATCCAGGGTCCCCAGGCTCCCCCTGCGTGGCGAATACAGAGGAGAGAGAGAGCATGTGTTCAGCACCAGACACCAGCAGGGCTGGTTCCTGTTGATGGATCATACGCTACCGGCTCTCCAAGGCCTCCGGGTTGTCCGTCTTTGCCTGGTTTTCCCTGAAATGGCAAGTCTGTGCTCAGAGACACCCAAACACTCTAGGGCAAGGAAAAGCAAGGACAAGAGACCAGATCATGAATGTGGTCTTACCTGAGGGCCTGGATCTCCTTGCTCACCCTTGGCTCCTTTCTCTCCCACTTTACCCGGAAGACCCTGAGGTTTGACAGCAGAAAACCCCTGAGCGTCAGGTGACCATGTGCGTCGGCACATAAGGGGAAAGAGACATTCAACTCACAGGAAGTCCACGACAACCTTTTGCTCCCGTTTCCCCAGGTTCTCCCTGGAACACAGAACAAGGCTATATGGATCCAAGCGGGCACAGACAGACAGGCAGACAGACAGACAGACCTTCAGTTCCTTTGGCCCTTCGGCATAAAGTTTGATTCCTTTTTGCCCCGGAACTCCTGGAGGTCCGCGATCCCCCTGAAACCAACCGACTCATGCTGCTACTGCTGCTGCTGCTGCTGATGATGACGATGGTGACACTGTTAAGTATTCACCAACCTTCTGACCCTGAGGACCAGGAATTACTGGGCTTGGACCCTCTTGACCCTGAGACAGACAGACAGACAGGCCATGAGGTCAGCATACTGTCACGTGACCACAGGGCAGATTCAAACCTTCTCTCCCGGTGAGCCCGCCAACCCTGGACGTCCCTGCAAACCATACGCTGGGGTGAGTTTGTGTCAGCCGACATGGTCATGTGATCCACATCTGGTACTCACAGGTAGTCCAGCAGGTCCCGGCTGGCCTACTTGCCCAGCGTCACCCGGATCTCCGGTGTAGCCCTGTAACAGGAGAGAGAGAGAGAGAGAGCGAGCGAGAGAGAGAATAGGTGTGTGTGTGCGGTCATGTGACTGACCTTGACTCCATCTGGTCCCTGCGGTCCAGGCAGCCCTTTTTCTCCCTGAACGAGCGGGAAGACCAGCGTGTCTCCCTGCAGACCAAACAGAGCAGGTCAGGAATTTACCTTTGATCCGGCGACCAGGTGTGACGCCAACCTTTGCTCCAGGTGGCCCTGGGTAGCCCTGCAACACAGATCCTGTTAGCGTGTTAAGCGCCACAAAGGTCGACGCAAGTCACTGAGCACTTACTTGTAGCCCGGCAGGGCCTGGAAGTCCAGGGACTCCCGGGGATCCGCGGCCCCCCTGATACACATGCAGAAGTGTTTGTAAGCAGCCAAGGAGCCCTCAGTCTCTGGTCTCTCTACCTGAGTGCCGTTACATCCGTGGAGTCCAGGCTGGCCGAGAGGACCCTCCAGTCCAGGCAGACCCTGAAACAGCAAGAGTGGTGAGAACCTGAGCAGGTAGCAGGCGCCACAGGTGCCGCCCCATCCTGGTGATGACTGTCATGTGCTGCACACTTGCTGTAGAAGCATTGTCTTCAGTTGTCACTCGACCACTCAGGTGGAGGAGACTCACCGGCAGACCTGGAGGACCCGGGTAACCCGGTTTTCCTGGGAGACCCTGCCAACAAAGAGACACAGTGACCGACAACCAGACCAAGTGCTGCTTCAGCAAAGTGACGTACCCGGGACCCCTTCAGACCAGGAACTCCCGCCGCACCCAGACCGCCCTGTTGGCACACGACACCATGACCCGCGAGAAGTGAGGCGTGTCACGGGAGCCCAGTGACTCCATTCCACGGACCATCCGTGTCAACGAATGACGTCCACTCATGAATCCCGTGTCGAAAACTGGAAGTCACCATTGCTGACTCTGAGACTGAGACTCAAACGTCCGATCATGCACCTTTTCTCCAGCTGGTCCTTGGTTACCCTCGTGCCCTGGATAGCCAATCCCTCCAGGAAGTCCGTCGTAGCCCAGGTAACCCGTCTGGCCCTGCAAGAGTCCGTTGAAGAGGGAGTCACTCTCACCGTCGGCAGTGATGCCAGTTACGCTGCTCTTGTATAACCACTCTTGTTCAAACCCAGTAATCAGATGACAGTCGCCGTGCGCTACTACTGTTGCCGTGTTGTGTTGGGCGTGACGTCATGAGCGGCACACGCCAGTCACGTTTTCAGCTGCCGTTTCTACCGAGTGTCTGCTCCAGTTGGGACCCTGCAGGACCCACCAACACACACACGCGGCTGAAATAGAGTGTGTGGAAAGTGCCGACTCAGAACTATGCAGCACTGTCTTTACTCCTCTCGATAGGTCAAGTGAAGGCACACTGCTGATGTGACGCTCTGTTTTATACAAAGCTGCTCTGAGACGGGAGTCACAGCAACCGTCCCGTAAGTGCAGCCAGTACTGCCCCCTGGTGGCCAACCGGAGACACGTGACACACTGAGACTTGCTCAACTTTTGCCGTGTTGTAAAATCATCCAATTTCAAATATTCATCGAATAACTGGCAAAACATTGCTTTGTTTTGTGGCTTTTTGCGTGTGGTTTTCACTGCGGTGGGTTTGAGTGTGTCGCTCCGCAACACACCAGCCATCAGCTGCACGTTCATGTCACTGAGGCTGTGCTGAGAAAATGAGCCCAAACACGGGGAGGTGAGCGCTGGAGCCCCAGGCCTCGAGTCCCACTCAGAGACGGTGTTCAGCCAGTGAGAGCTGTCGGTTCTCCTCGGCTTGGACTCATGAATGTGGAGGGTGGATTCTGTTCAGTCAAGACGGCGCGTCGAAGCGTCTGTTTCTCACCTTCTGACCTTTGACCCCGTCACAGTGACACAAGGACGGCCCCCGGCACTGACACACCACCTGCGGGGACACACACACACACACACACACACAGTCGGTTCCACTAGAACCCAAACGCCACTTTATCTGCACGTGGAGACGCCGTCGCTGGAACAGACCTGTGACTTCACTCACGTCTCCAGCCTGCAGCTCGACAAGTCGCAACCAGTCGCTTCAGACAAACCCACCTGATGGTGCTGCGAGTCCTAGCTCCTGACTCATTTGTGTAGGAGAAAGACTCGTCTCTGTTGTAAGACCACGTTTGCCACTGGCTGTGACTCGCTGCTGACGCTAATGTGACCAGGAGTTGAAGACTCATTATCAGTGGAGGCAAGGTTGATGACTCATTATTGAAGCGTTGCAGTTGAACTGTGGCTTGATGAATTCAATGAATCGACTGTGACTCACAGAGTTCTTAACATCAGTCCAGAGATGTGTTTGAGTGTGTGTGTGTGTACCTGGTTCATCCTTACTTGTGGGGACCCTTTGCCGGTCCCCACAAGGCTCAGCCTGAGTTTGAACACTTCCAGATAACTGATTCTAACTGGTCCAGAGTCCTGGTCCAGAGTCCTGGTCCAGAGTCCTGGTCCCGGCCTGAGCCATGTGTTTAGAGGGAGAGGCTGGGGAAAGGGCGACGGCCGGGAGAGGTCTCCACCAGCCTGTCTGTGTGTGTTCACAGCTCGCCAGGACAAAAGAACTAAAACAACAGTGGAGGAAGAGGAGCGTGTGACCCACATGACCCGGTTCCCCCCCGCACCCCTCCCTCCCTACCCACCTAAATAATAAGTAGCTTTAAGGGAGAAAACGCCGCATCAATAAAAGCACTGTGGAGAAGCTGAAACGCCACGTGTTGTTTGGATGTTTCAGTACGTTTCACGCCAGAGTTGTGCGTCCTCACACAAGCAGCCTACACTCAGCACCCAGTGGTGTCTCAGACTCCAGTCAAAGTTTATCCTCCTCCTCATCATCATCATCCTCCTCATCATCATCATCATCCTCCTCTCAGCGGCCTCACCGTCTCCGCCGGCGTCGCTTCCAAGGACCAGAGCAGCATCAGCACCAGCAGCCGGTTCCGCCGCTCCATCATGTTCGCCAAGCTTCGGCTCCGCTCGGCGCTCCGGTTCCTTTGGGTCGCGATGGTCATTCGGTCACGCTCGCACCGGGCACCTCTGCGTTTCCGGTTGCTGGCGGTCAAAATAAAAGTGCCGCCCACGGACGGACTCTGGTCTTCGCGCGTTCACGCGCGCGAGGCTGGACGGTCCAATGAGAGGGAGCGCGTGAGAGTCGTCGGAGCTCGTCACGTCTGCGCCGCTTCTTCACGCGCGCCGCTTCATGGCCAAACAGGAGCTTTTATTTTGACGTCACTCGGATGAGCGAGCGTGTGTGGCTGCGCTCGACGGAGGCTCGCGCGCGTGTGTGTGTGTGTCACACGGAGGGGAGACCGCGGGCGAGGAGTGTCGCTCGCGCCCGGGCAGCTACACTCGTTCATCCTCGAACCTGCCGCCAGCGCGCTCGCTGCTGTGACGTCACACCTTCGCCTGCTTTTTCCTCCGAGATACAGAGACTGAGGTGGGAAGAAGAGGTTCATTCATGGTGACGTCCCCTGCGTGACTCACCAGGTGTCGCGAGTGACTGGCTGAGAAGCAGCAGGTGGCGGGGTCAGGTGGTCGGCTGGCTGGCGAGATGCTGCTGACCTCCTGCTCCAGCTGCCACAGCGCCCCCTGGAGGTAAGCACGTTTGGCGTCAGCGTCACCACGAGGCCGCGCGGCTGACGGACCTCCTCTCCTCAGGTGCGTCCTCCTGCTCCTGGTGTGGGCCGCCGCGCTTCAGGTGAGTGCTCCAGGTTTGGGCTGCGTCTGAGGTCACGAGCCCCGCCACAGTAGAAGACAGTCAGTGGTGGAGAGGTCACTCCAGAGGGAGCAGAGGGTGGGGAGCAGGCCTGGACGAGGACAGACTTGGGAAGAGAGACCCCCCCGGAGTAGGGATCAATGGGGTGAGGAGCGACAGGTGAGCGGCCTCCTGCTGACTGTCACCCCAGGGACAGGTGTGCGTAGGACAGATGTGTGTAGGACAGGTGTGTAGGACAGATGTGTGTAGGACAGGTGTGTAGGACAGATGTGTGTAGGACAGGTGTGTAGGACAGATGTGTGTAGGACAGGTGTGTTAGAGTGGTGTGTAGGACAGGTGTGTGTAGGACAGGTGTGTGTAGGACAGGTGTGTGTAGGACAGATGTGTGTAGGACAGGTGTGTAGGACAGGTGTGTGTAGGACAGGTGTGTTAGAGTGGTGTGTAGGACAGGTGTGTGTAGGACAGGTGTGTGTAGGACAGATGTGTGTAGGACAGGTGTGTAGGACAGGTGTGTGTAGGACAGGTGTGTGTAGGACAGGTGTGTAGGACAGGTGTGTGTAGGACAGGTGTGTGTAGGACAGGTGTGTGTAGGACAGGTGTGTTAGAGTGGTGTGTAGGACAGGTGTGTTAGAGTGGTGTGTAGGACAGGTGTGTAGGACAGGTGTGTGTAGGACAGGTGTGTGTAGGACAGGTGTGTGTAGGACAGGTGTGTGTAGGACAGATGTGTATGACAGGTGTGTGTAGGACAGGTGTGTGTAGGACAGATGTGTGTAGGACAGGTGTGTTAGAGTGGTGTGTAGGACAGGTGTGTGTAGGACAGATGTGTGTAGGACAGATGTGTATGACAGGTGTGTGTAGGACAGATGTGTATGACAGGTGTGTGTAGGACAGGTGTGTGTAGGACAGATGTGTGTAGGACAGGTGTGTAGGACAGGTGTGTGTAGGACAGATGTGTGTAGGACAGGTGTGTAGGACAGGTGTGTGTAGGACAGGTGTGTGTAGGACAGGTGTGTTAGAGTGGTGTGTAGGACAGGTGTGTGTAGGACAGATGTGTGTAGGACAGGTGTGTATGACAGGTGTGTGTAGGACAGATGTGTGTAGGACAGGTGTGTAGGACAGGTGTGTGTAGGACAGGTGTGTATGACAGGTGTGTGTAGGACAGATGTGTAGGACAGGTGTGTGTAGGACAGATGTGTGTAGGACAGGTGTGTAGGACAGGTGTGTGTAGGACAGGTGTGTATGACAGGTGTGTGTAGGACAGGTGTGTAGGACAGGTGTGTAGGACAGGTGTGTGTTTCTCATGCGTCTCTCTGACCGGGTCCTGGTTCTAGTCCGAGTGGCATCTGGTTGAGCACTTGGTCAAGG
Organism: Synchiropus splendidus; assembly: GCF_027744825.2. NCBI lineage: Eukaryota > Metazoa > Chordata > Actinopteri > Syngnathiformes > Callionymidae > Synchiropus > Synchiropus splendidus. The sequence continues at coordinate 71,271,213 of NC_071334.1, read as the reverse complement.
CTCCACGTCGCTGCTGAATGTGGGGAGTGTGAGTGGCGAGGCACGGGAGCGAAGACGGGCAGCTGGGGACACAGAGAGACGGCAGATGGACAGATAGCTACATTCCTGCTGCTGCCGCTGATAAAAACGCCTGAATGAGCTGCGTTTACTCAACAACACTGGAATGTCGCCTGCAACACAAACACTGCTGCACCATGGACGTGTTCTCACCCTGAGAGGACCAGCCGGGGGAGGGGGGGTTTAACACACACACACACACAGGCTCTGCCCTTGTGGGGACCGCTCCTGGCCATCACCCTTTCCCCAGTCCAACGTGAACAAGGACTCGGAACCAGACTGGATCTCTTGTGCCGGACGGATAATCTCTCACACACACACACACACACTCTGAGGCGTGAGCTTCATATCAACAGAGAGTGTCACTGATGCTGTCAGATCAACACACACACTCAAAGCCACTTGTCTTGTTGACGCTTCCACAGACGAAACAGGGAAGTGGAGAAACTTTGACCTGGTTCTGAACTCTCAGCAGGTCAGGGGTCAGGGGTCAGGCCGGGCCCAGGTTCATGTCTGAACACGTGGGAACCCGCTTCACCATCTCTCTGCTCTCCAGGGCAACCGCACGGAGCCGTGCGGCGGGCGGGACTGCGCCACCTGTGGGTGCCACGCCGCCAAGGGATCAAGGGTGAGACCCCACCGTCGTGTCGTGTCCCGTTAGCGCTGGGTGTGTGGTCCCCATAGGAGTGTGTCCGTGTGTGTGATGAGATGTGATGTGAGTTTGTCTAGTTGCGCTCCACCTTTCTCCGGACTCACTCAGATGTAAAGATCACAGAGCGCACACACACACGTTTGTGTTTCTATCCTTGGGGGGCAGTGTGAGGTTTCTCATGGCCATCCCCCGTCCCCAGCCTCTCCCTCTTAATCTAACCATCCTAAACACATGGCAAGACAAAACACATCCTCAAGTTGAGGGCACCAGCCGAATCTCGACCGCAATATCGTACGGTCCTCACAAGGATTGTGTTTTGTCACAAATTGGTCCCCACAAAGTAGGACAGACAAACACCGGCAGCGCGATTCTGCTGCCTGGACCTGTATTGCCCACAGATACCTGAATGTTGGGCCAGTTCCTGGACCAGAGTCTAGAACTATTAACATACCAGGTGCAGCTCTCCAGGCGGGATCAAGTCCCCGGCCCAAAACCCAAACCCAAAATCAGACTTTGTCACGTGTCATCTGGTTCTGTCCCCCAGGGTGCCCCGGGCTCTCCTGGTCAGCAGGGTCCACAGGGACCCCCAGGATTCCCTGGTCCCGAAGGGCCTCCTGGAGAAAAGGGTAAACGGGGAGAAGAGGGGCCTCCTGGCGCTCCGGGACTAAAGGGAGACACGGTAATGAATCTTGCCCGTGGGACCTGAGGCAGCTGCATCTTCTGACGATGATGACGTCTCTTTCGCAGGGAACTCTTGGCATTCCTGGTTTTCCTGGTTTAAAAGGCATCCCAGTAAGACTTCTGTCCTCCACAGATCCTCGGAGTTTAAGAGACGAATCCAAGCCCCTCTCTTTTGTGCTTTTAGGGTCACCCGGGACCAGCTGGAGGTCCAGGTTCTCCAGGTTTTGATGGCTGTAACGGCACCAGAGGACTCCAAGGTGACTCGGGACCTCCAGGAGAACAAGGGCCTAATGGTGAACAGGTTAGAACTCCCACTACGTCATGATGATGTGAAGTGGAAGGTTCAGGTGCAGGTGCTTGATACTGAACTGGTCCCGGTCAAACCCAAGTATGCAGTGATTTTAAGAATCTCTCATTTGTCCTGAATTGGTCTCCAGGGTTTTCCAGGACCAAAGGGAGTTGCAGGAGATCTGGCAGTCTACTTCATCCAGTATCCTGGCATTCCAGTAAGTACCCGGCAGCACGGTGCTCCCCCGCGGGTGGTGTCGGTCGTGAACAGAGGGGGGCGAGAGATCCTCTCTGGTGATGCCCTTGTTGAAGGGGAATCGTCTGTGACTGTCCCACGACCGTGGGCCGGACCACTCGTCAGATGAGACCCGAGCGAGCTGGTGAAGGCAGAAGCCAGAAGCTTGAAACCAGAGCTTGGATCACGACTCATCACTCCTTTTTCTGACAGGGGGGCGTTGGACAGTCCGGACCTCCAGGTCCCAAGGTGAGATGTTGCCCTGGTGCATGCGCTCATCGTCTCATCCCGTCTGTCTGTGTGTCTGCAGGGTGGGAAGGGTCGTCCAGGTGCACCAGGGCCTCCTGGTCGTCGAGGGGAGGATGGTTCCAACGTGAGTGAAACCAGTGGAGTGGTGTCACAACTGTCACTGTAGTGTTGTCTAACTCTGCATGCCTGCAGAGTCTCCCGGGTCTCCCTGGTTCCAGAGGTCCACCGGTGAGTACCAACGCCTCCGTCAAATGTGTGATGGTGTAAGGTGCTGTTCAAGTCCTAGTTCAAGGTTTGGGCCTGATGACAAAATGGTGTCTCTGGCAACACCGTGACGTCAGTCCACAGAGCCACCGAAGCGGACTTGGTTCTCGACTGAAGACCAGAGCGGGTAGCTTCTGTGTGGTGTAGAGTGAAGAGGCCTGCGGGAGAAATCTCCCCTCATCCTGTCTCGGACTTCATTTTTGGCTTTCACAAACCGACTGGATGTGCATCACAAATGCTACTTTCCTTCATGAGTTTCACGCTCCCCAGCGGCGCAACAAGACGCTACTTCCTGAGTTCCCACAACGCTCATGGCTCCACCCTCCGCCATTGACAAAGCGCCTGGCTGTCACGTGTTGTGACTCGTGAGGAGAATGCAGCAGTGACTGCGTCGCTCGGCGACAGGATAGAAACGGACGGAGCCGATGAAACTCCAGTCACGATAACCATTCCAGCCATCCAGGGTTTCTGCCACATATTTACTAGCGTGGCGCGCTCGGACAGGTCATCGGTGAAATCTCACACCATCAAACGGTTTAAAACAAAGTGGAAACATCGAAACAAATGATTCACGTCAATGGATTTTGTGTTTCAGGGACAGAAGGGCCGATCTCTTCCCGGGCAGAAGGGCGACGAGGTAGCCAAGTACCAGTCCGTTCATGTTTGTGGCTGGAAACCATATGACCAAGCGTCGTCTCTGTCCTGCAGGGGGAGCAAGGTCTTCAGGGGCCACCGGGGCCCTTTGAGTACGTGGACCCTCCAGAGGACTTGTACATTAAAGGAGAGCAGGCAAGTCAGGTGTCTGTTGTGGGGTCCGGCGATGTCTTGACACTGGGTTCTTCTGTCCAGGGTTCTCCAGGGGTCAAAGGAGTGTGTGGTCCTCCCGGGCCGCCGGTGAGTTCAGAACATAGTATTGTGTTTATTGATGTCGATAGAAGAACAAGACACAACTAACTGACCGGGTCTTTCCAGGGTCTGGATGCTGCCGCTGGAGTCAGAGGAGAGAAAGGGATTGTGGGACTTCCTGGAGCTCGAGTCAGAACCAGTTCTCTGTTCTTCATCGTTGGTGTGTGGCAATGCAGTCCTGCAGTAACAGTTGTTGTGGTTTTTAGGGAAGCTCTGGGAGTCCTGGTCTTCCCGGAACCAAGGGCCCAGAGGTGAGTGGATGCTTTCAACCTGGTTTTGTTAAGTCCGGTTGAGTCCAAAGCTGGCGATGGCTCTGATTGCAGGGAAATCTGGGAAGTCCCGGTCTCCCCGGTCTTATCGGTCGAGAAGGTCTCAAGGTGAGAGTCTGGACGTAGGCCAGTCCAGTTTGGTCTCATCGCCGACTGACCTAATTGGACTTTGTGTCCAGGGTTTTAAGGGTGACGTGGGTCCCAAAGGTCTGCCGCAGTACTCTGAGGTCACGCACACAGGTAGCAAGCTTCCTCCAAACCTGGGGCCTCTTACCTAAGAGTGTCTACCTGACTTGAGCCCCAGTCACGGATGACTCAGTCCAGAACAACATCGCTATTTTAACCACAGGTGAAGTTGGGGAACCAGGAGCCCCAGGCCCCAGAGGTCCTCCCGGGCATACAGGACCTGTGGGAATAGCTGGTCCACCTGGACCTCCTGGCAGATCGGTCCCAGGTCAGAAAGATAAAACACCAGACCGTCAGTGTGAAGCTTCTGAATCGAACCAGTCGAAGCGGTGACCACTTTCTCGCATCTCCGCAGGTCCTCAAGGTGCACTGGGTACTTCAGGTGTTCGTGGTGTGAGAGGTGCTAAAGGAGACCCAGGTCAGATGCTTACCGAGGGTCCCACTTCAGGTGAACCAGGAAAGCCAGGTCGGTCCGGACCCAGAGGTCAGAAGGGGAGACCTGGGACGCCTGGTATAGACTCCTCCTGAGTTGAGCTCATTTCAAGTTGAGGACGAGAAGTGACCCTCTGCTTACTTGAAGGTCGTTACTGTGTTCCCGGAGCGCCAGGGGTGTCTGGTGATGTGGGACAACAGGGCCCACCCGGTGCTTCTGGTTTCCCAGGAGTAAAAGGTACTCCTGTGCCCTCATGAGACGGCAGTGATGCTCGTGAGCTGTCCTGATGTTGCTCTCAATTCAGGTCATCATGGTGACTGCTCTTGTGGTCCCGCGCTGGCGTTTCAAGGTCCTGCAGGTGTTCAGGGGGCGCCCGGGCTGCCAGGGTTGCCAGGTGTCCCAGGACCTCAGGGAGAGCAAGGAGAGAGTGGCTCCTCTGGGGACAGTGGAGAAAATGGACCACCGGTCGGTTCATGTGTTTTAATGTTGTTTGACAATATGGGGACTTGTTTACGTCTTTGGTCATACCTGCAGGGTCCCCGAGGGTTTCCCGGTGTACCAGGCTTCAAGGGTCAAAAGGGAGATTTGACCGTAGTGGATATCAAAGGTGAATATTTGTGTGTGTGTGGAGGTGTGGCTTCTAATGACCTTCTACTGACCAACCCCAGGTGAGAAGGGGAACCTAGGCCAGCCAGGTCCTCCAGGTAGACAAGGGTTAGCAGGGAGAAGAGGACTGAACGGGTCTCCTGGAATCCCTGGAGACCCAGGACAAGAGGTCAGTTAGACTCTTGCCACACGTCTGTCCCTGACATGGGTCACAGCCATTGACCGTGCTTTTGCGTCTCTCTGTTGTCCCACTTCAGGGTATAAGTTTGCCCGGTTTTCCGGGAGACCCAGGATTTCCTGGAACGCCAGGAGCTAAAGGTTTTCAAGGGCTTTCAGGCCCCCAAGGACCAGACGTAGTTGGAGCGATAGGTGAACGTGGGAGCCCTGGCCCGCCAGGACCACCAGGGTTGCTTGGACTTCCAGGGACGAAAGGGGCTAAAGGTCAGTGATATTTGAGGTAGACTCAAATTCAAATTGAGACACACTTCATTTGGGTGTCTTTGCAGGGGACATGTTGCCCTGTGTCTCCAAAAACCCAGGACTTCCAGGAGACAAAGGGGAGGCCGGTATCAGAGGTAACCCATCTGCATGAGGTTCAGCGAATCAATGGTTCTCACCTGTCCTACTCTGTCAAGGTATCCAAGGTCAGCCGGGGAGGTTGGGTTTTACTGGCATCACGGGACCTGATGGCCCTAAAGGGAAGGAAGGAGGGTCTGGACTTCCAGGACCACCTGGTCAGCCAGGTAGGGGTACACGCCTCAATATGACTCCCCCGTGCTCCTACAATGACCCTCTCAGGCCAAAACCATCTGCTGCCCAGGTCCACAGGGGGTTGTAGGCGACACTGGAGAAGAAGGACCCGAAGGACTCAGTTACAGTGGAGAAGCAGGTGAGCGACAGCCGCTCCCCCAACACACACACACACACACACATCATATCCTCCTATCTATTTTAGGCTCGCCAGGTCTGCCAGGTTCTCCAGGACTAAGAGGACCCGCTGGTGACTCTAATGTCGGACCCTCTGGACCTGTTGGCTTTCCTGGAACACAAGGCCTTCAGGGCCCGAAAGGTGTCCCTGGGCCCCCAGGCATAGACGGCCTACCAGGTAAGACCAGAGATGCGAACAGTGTCAGGATCACTTGCAACTCCTCAAACTAAACTATTGCCTGATTCATGTTAGGAATCCAAGGTCGGCCTGGAAGTCCAGGACCAAAGGGTCAAAGAGGGCTTAATGGTGCACAGGGCATGCCAGGTCCTCCTGGACCGGGACCAGCGTTTTGTGAATCAGGAGAAACTGGCGCTCCAGGAGTAATTGGCCCTCAAGGGCCACGTGGTGCCCCCGGTAAGTTGTAACACACTTGGACCGCTCTCATGAACCTCTCAGGCCACTGGCTGTTTCTTTTGAGACCAGGTTTTTTTGGGGAGAAAGGGGATGTTGGAGAACCTGGTCCACCTGGTATTGGCCCACCAGGTCCAGATGGTAAATCAGGATATCCAGGTGTCCCAGGTTTGGCTGGAATCCAAGGTTCCTCTGGTCCCAGTGGCGAACCTGGATCGCCAGGACCTGATGGAGCAAAGGGTGAAAGACCTCTGTCAGTTCTGCAGAATCACAGTCCAGAAGTTGGAGTAATCAATTTCAGTGATCAGGTTCGCAGGGCTTGGTCGGCAGCCGAGGAAACCCTGGACCTCAAGGACAGAGTGGATCCCCTGGAGTCCCAGGCAGGCCAGGAAAGAAAGGAGACACTGGGCAAGACGGGACATCTGGATGTGAAGGTCCAAAAGGAGAGAAAGGTTAGAGCTGGGGATTACTCGAGGTTCCTATCCTAATCTGGTTCTGAGGTACATCAGGCTGTAAACGTCAAGATCATGAAGCTAATGCTAGTCACTCAACCTGAGGCTTCAGTGCCCAGAGACGGTCCGATAAATCTGGTGGGTTTTTATCCCTGCCTGCAGGGGCGCGGGGTTCCCCGGGTCCCGCAGGAGAGACTCTTGCCATCCCTGTTAAAGGCCAGAGAGGGAAGCCTGGTCCTATGGGCTTCAATGGGTTTCCGGGTCCACGAGGTTTGTAAATCACCCATTCTTCATCTTCATCATAATCCACACACGGATACAGCAACAGACTGGACCTTTCCACAGGAGACAAAGGAGTGGACGGTGCAGCCGGTCAACCAGGTTACTCGGGCATTAGTGGGCCTCCAGGGGACATTGGTGCCCCAGGTGTCCCCGGGCTTTTTGGTCAACCAGGGCCACCGGGATCAACAGGAAGCCCAGGACCTCCAGGTCAAATCGGCTTCCCTGGCGAGACGGGAGAGCCAGTAAGACCCAAACACTTCCAGACTTACTCTGACCTGGACTTCAGTTTTCTCGAAGGAGGATGGTGTCACATGAATGTACATTTGTTGTGTGCATTTAAAGGGTGACGTTGGATGTCCTGGTCAGTTGGGTGAACCGGGCCGCCAAGGATGTCCTGGACCCAAAGGTGAGGGAGAAACCTACACTTTCACCTGTGCTCTGGAGTGTTTACACACATCACTCCACCTGAAATGTTCCTGAGGTCCGAGGTGGATTTGTCCCTATAATCTGTTCAAGGGTCAAACCAGAGGAGAAACCTGAGTGTAGAAGAATTGCTGTGTGAAGGCTTTCTGCTGTCTCTCTTTGCAGGTGATAAGGGGGAGTCTGTCAGTTGTTCTGGCCCAGCAGGAGACATGGGTCCTCCCGGGGAGTTTGGCCCGCCAGGTGATTCCGATCTTGATCCTCATCCTGTTCATCCAATGAAGCTAAGAAAGCCCAAAGAGTGTGACTGCAGCTGCACTTGTTCATTTGGGTTTGTAATACCATAGGCCGTCATGGACTGAGCGGTGAGGCAGGGAATCAGGGATCCGGTGGGCGTCCTGGTTCAAAAGGATGCAAGGGTGACGCTGGCATACGCGGACACCCAGGTCCACCAGGTAGTGAATTGAGTATCGACCAGAGAGCACAGATTTCACTCAGGCACTCAGCGGCAACCCCATTTTTTAGGTGTCATTGGGCCAGCAGGTCCCAGGGGTCGTCCTGGTGTCCCAGGTTTTCCAGGAAATGCAGGTGTTGACGGTCCAGCTGGACCACAGGGGTGCTCAGGTCTCCAAGGTAAAGTCTGTTTCAAGTTGGATTCCTTTATTCTGCTTCACTGTCCAGGTCACCGTTTCAATTCTTTGGATGCTCTAGGATCTCCTGGGCCACTGGGACTTCATGGACTTGATGGGCTGAAAGGGGTGAAAGGGGACATGGGCACCAGAGGTACGGGCTGTTCTAATATCCTGGAACATCCGGGCAGATGTGATGACGAACCATGCTGAACTCGGTAGGTCTGGGATCGCCCGGTCCAGAGGGTCCTCAGGGTGTGCCAGGCGATAAGGGTCCAGTTGGTCCTCCGGGTCCCTTAGGTTCCTCGCTGCCAGGACCGTCTGGACAAAGGGGTCTTCCTGGTCTTAATGGTTTGTTTCTGAACAGTGGGTATTGACGGATTATTCAATTACAGTTTGTCATTTATACTGTATGCAACAACGTAGGACCGGAAGGCGTTCTGGGAGAACCCGGGCAACCCGGGCCGTACTGTAAAGACTTGATCCCGGGGTTTCCCGGTGAAGTTGGTGCACCGGGACCAGATGGAGAACCAGGTCAGGGTTTATTCAACAGTGTAATCCTGAGCATGAACATAGACACATGGATTCAGTCTGAAAACTACAGGGTGTCCGGGTGACGTGGGCCTGCCGGGTCCTAACCCTCCAGTGCCGGGTGATGATGGCGACAACGGAGACCTTGGTTGCCAAGGTCTGAAGGGAGAACCTGGACCCACAGGGCCCATAGGACTGCCTGGAATTCCTGGGAGTCCAGGTTCTAAAGGTGAGGAAGCAGAACTCCTCACATTTGTCCGTGTTCCCTCATTGTAGCCTTGTACTGTCTTGCAGGACATCAGGGTTCGATGGGATTAATGGGCCTACCTGGGGATCGGGGAGCAAAGGGTCACACGGGTGCCCCTGGGCTTCCTGGACCCAAGGGCGTTGTGGGCCTCATGGGTCCAAAGGGCGAAATGGGCCGAGTTAATGCCTGCCCCACCTACCTCCCCCCAACCAGGGGACCTCCAGGACCCAGAGGTCTGCCTGGTACCGTGGGACCTGCCGGTGCACAGGGAGACACAGGTCTTGGTGGACTTAAAGGTACATTTACAAACATGGTCCACCTGTTTGGTTCAACAATTTAAAGCATGGTTTGGTGGTTCCAGGCAGTAAAGGTGACGTTGGGCCTCTGGGACCACGTGGCCGTCAAGGACCACCAGGAACAAACGGAGATCTAGGAATAGCTGGCCGACCGGGTGAGACCGGACCTAGAGGTTCCAGAGGTGAGCTGCTGATTTTGGCTGTCTGTGTTGTCCTGTCCAAATGTCTGATGGACATCCTCCACTTCAAGATCCTCCATGGCCAGAAAAATTATTGTGTCCATGTGTGTCAGGTGACCCTGGTCAGATCGGAGACCGTGGACCGCCGGGACTTTCACAAGGCCCGAACTCCGGCTTCCTGTTGGTAATGCACAGTCAATCCAAGACAGTGCCGTCATGTCCCATGAACACGAAGCGTCTGTGGACTGGATACAGTCTCCTGTACCTGGAGGGCCAGGAGAAGGCCCACACACAGGACCTCGGTAACCGTCCTTTCGATCTGCTGCCACTGTTGCTAGCTCAAAGCTGGGTTCTCACAGTCGGCCTGGCCTCTCCTCAGGTCAGGCGGGATCTTGCATGCGGCTCTTCTCCACGATGCCCTTCTCCTCCTGCAACATGCGAACTTGCTCTTATGCAAGCAGGAATGACAAGTCCTATTGGCTTTCTACCACTGCTGCACTTCCCAGTCTGCCTGTAGGAGGAGCCTCTATCGGCGAGCACATCAGCCGCTGCGTGGTCTGCGAGGCGCTCTCATCCCCCGTGGCTCTGCACAGCCAGACCACTGACCGACCAGAGTGCCCCCCCTTCTGGACAAGTCTGTGGTCCGGATATTCTTTTCTCATGGTAGGCAGGCCACCCTGGCCTCGTCAGCAGGCGTGGCGTGGCGTGCGCGCTGATTCCTTCACCTGTGTCTGCAGCACACAGGGGCGGGCGACGAGGGCGGCGGCCAGTCGTTGACCTCTCCCGGCAGCTGCCTGGTGGACTTCCGAGCCCAGCCTTTCGTGGAGTGCCAGGGTCCTCGAGGAACCTGCCACTACTTTGCCAACATCTACAGCTTCTGGCTGACAAGAGCGGACAGCGTTACCTCAAACTCGTCCACCACGCTGAAGGCGGCCTGGCAGCAGCGCGAGAATATCGGCAGGTGCAACGTGTGCATGAGAGAGTGAGCGAAGCCTCGCGCCTGCGGGCCTCAGCCGTAGCGCCGGCATCGGCGACAGCAACACTGGAATTGTACAAAAGGTTTAGGTCCGTTGGATGTTTTCCATTTTTTAACTTTAGTGTGTGAAAATCTCCGCAGTTCATGAACCAACCGCCGACTCAGCACTGCTCACTCATGCATGTTGTGTTGTCACTTGCCAAAAATCCCGCTTTTGCTCTCTGCTTGTCTCATTTTGAGCCTCCATCTTCGCATCGTCTTCGCTACCTGGGGACGTGCAGGTCCTCCTCCTACCTCCTGGTGTGGGTGTGGCAGGGCTGCCAGGTGGTGCGGCGCTCTGTGCTGCTGCCTCCTGGCAAGAAGGTCCTGGGTTCCATTCCAGCTTCAGGAAGTTCTTCGAGTGAGCGTTTTTAATCACCTGCCTGGTGGACTGGGGGTCTGGTTCTGGTCCCTTCACTAGCACTTGTTTGTATTCACCCCTGTGGCCAGTCCCCGGTGCCGGCAGCCAGGACCAGCTACCATCTGTCCAGAGCCAGCGTCTTCACTGGTTCAACAGAATCGTTGTTGACTCTGTTGTGGCGTGTGAACGGTGTTATTCACTCGGGTGAGTCTTCGTCCGACCGCGGAGTGTCCAGTTACTCGCCAGGTCCGGTTCTGACCATCAGATGGGAACACGCCGCTGCGTCTGCGCGGCAACTCCCTGACTGTGGCTTTAATTTCCTGCTTCTTTCAAACGGATACTCAGACTGGTCGTGGTGACGCTCGTCTCCACCGCCGTGACATCACCGGCGCTGCAGTTCAACTGTGAGCCCAGAGTCTTTGGGTTGAAGGAGTCGCCTGTGGCGGCTCCAGAAGGAGCCCTCTGTTGCAGCACTGTTCGCTGCTGCCCCGGTCGTGAGCACAGGCAGCGGGCGCTCTGATCCTGAAGCAGTGGGGGAGTCAGCTGCAGTGCCGTCCTCTCAACTGGTGTCACGGACAGAGAGCTCAGACTCGGCTCTCAGACAGACAGACGGATCGGTGACAAACGGCAGGTTTTGTCATCAGAAGTTCATGACTGACGCAGAACTACATACAAAAGAGGTTGTTTGGAGTCCAGCTGCTTCCTGTTGGACAGAAGTGGTTTTCAAAATAAAAGCACTGCCCCATCGGAGTGGCGTTTGATTGACAGGTCACATGTGCATCCACTAGCCTCCAGGGACCACGTGCGACAGACGTGGTGGAGCTCTGAGACGGAGACGGAGCACGGGTCGCCGAGCTTTACACAGATGTGACTCGTTTAGAGTCATGTTAGGAGCTGCGGTGACTTCCCATGATGCTCCGCAGTCCAGCGATCCTCGCAGGGAACGGCTGGAATAAAACTGTGTTGTGAATGTGGTTGCCCTGGTGTGAGGAGTCATGATGTCCAGGACATCGGCGTGTCACGGGCCTGATGACGGAGGTCACGTACACGCGCCCACGGAACTCGCAGACCTGCAAACAGACTTGCGCCGTGTCCCTGCATGTCACTGCCTGATGTGGGCGGGTGGAAATTCCGCGGCTGGAACCGGAGATTGCGCATGTTTTAGCAACTGACATCTATTGGTAAGCGCATGCCTACATGAAAAAAAGAATATCAGATGAACCCATACTATTTGTAAATGTAGACTATTTTAAGTGAAAAAAAATGATTGTAGTAAGTAAAAAAAACCTTCATTTTCATGACGTCATCTTTGCGCGATATAACCCTGTACGCGTGAGCTTAAAGGTAGACCTCTTCCGCAACTCCCGCAGAATTTCCGGCAGTGACACTGCAGCCGCCTGTTGTGAAGGAGTCGCGAGCACTGGGAAGAAAGGTCAGGACATTTTTCCTCTCCATGACTGAAGGACCAACACCATCCACCTGTCCTCGGATTCAGACTCACGCGCACCGCCACATTCAACACAAGTCTCAGTGCCCTCTACAGGTCCAACCTGGTACGACTCGATCACCTCAGACGCCACCGCCGACATTTGCGTCACTGTGCGTCCGTGCTGTTTTCTCTCAGTTTCACACACCTCCATACAAAGAGTTGGACATTCTCCCATCAATACACCCGCGTGTTTGCGTCCTCTCGGTCAGCAGATCAGAGAAACGTCCCACGAGCTGAGAAGGTGTTGACTCGCCGCCGCCATCATCGATACGGCTGAAGTGAAGACACTGTACTGAGGTGCAGTGACTTGGTCCCCGCCTCGCCTCTTTGTTTGTTTTAGAATTGAAGGAGAAGAGAGTTGACTCGTTGGGAGGACATGTGTCATGTGACTAGTCGAAAGGTCTTTATTTCCCTTGGTTTCCATAGCGACACACACACAAAGGTCACATTTCTCCGGTCGGTGCAGACACACGGCGCCGCCACGTGGACGCTCACACGCGCCGCAGCACTAACAGGTCACATGACTGAAGCGAGGCTGAGCGCGTGCTCGGCGTGTGCGACGCCATGACACCAGCGGAGGGGAAGCCAGTCTGGCTCTCAGCTGGTCACATGACTCCTGAGGCGACAGTCACGTGACATCATGTCGATTTCCACAACGGCGACATGCCAAAATAGACTCGATGCAAAATAGAATCTGTCGGAAAGGAACGTCCTTGTTTTCCAAACCATACAAAAGACAAAGTTACGGTCCAGCTCCGCACTTTACTCCACAAAGTCTCCGACAGAAAAGAAGTGTGCTACGAGGCCACGCCTCCCTGCGCTCTGACCCCACCATTACCGTTCTGAAGGCGCCGCGAGGAGTCTTGACCCCCGCTCAGATGGCGGTGTCCCAGAAGACCGTCGACTTGCCGGCGGCGGTGGGCGGGGCGGAGTACGGCGGGGGCTGCCTCCTCCTCCTCCAGCTGGGCAGGATGGGCATGCTCTCCTGCTTGCACAGGTTCTTGTCGGGCCGCTGGCGGGCCTTGATCTCGCGACACAGAACCCGCTTCCTCTCGATGATTTCCATCATGGTGGCGTCGCCACACAGCCACGGCATCTGGGGGCGGAGCAAACCTGCCAATCAATGTCTCACACAACATCAACAAACGGGCCGCGACAGGTGATGTCACTTCCTGCTGGGTCTCTGCGACCTGCGGCGAGAAGGTTTGGGCCGCAGCTGGAGCCTCCTGGTGGTGGGCAGGAGAACTGGACGGGCTGTGTCTCTCTGGTTGGCTACATTTGTTTTGCCATGGTTTCTTATTGTGTGTTTGTGACGGTTGTTCTGGGAGTCTGTTTGGAAAGGCGGCGGTCGTCTGGGTTGCGTCACGTGTCTCTGTGAGGCTCCAGTCAGACTGGGCTTCTCACTTTATTGAGTGAAATCGTGAATCAAGTGTCAGAAAAGCAGTTTTATTGGTGAGGAACAGGCGCGACATGGCGCAAGACAGCGGCCGGGTGAAGGGGCGAGGAGCGTTTTCAGATGCACGGCAGGCGAGTGGCGCGCGGGGATGAGCTTAGCTGGTTAGTTAGCTTTAGCCTGTTAGTTCGGCGTGAGAGTCGGACGTTAGTATTATTAGTCTTTTACTACTTGGTTTTGTCTCGAAAGTTCCGCCTTCTACTCCTCGGCAAGTGCTGCGTCGCTGAGCGGCGCCACAACCTGAGAGACGGACAGGTGAGACAGACGCACATGAACAGACAGGTGAGACGGACGGGCGGGGGAGGGGGCACGCACCTGGCTGAGGACAGGATGGTCCTGGGGCTGGCACTGCAGCGGGGCTCCTGGCGCCGGGACGCCTGAAGTGGAGGCGGAGCGACCCAGTCTGACCCCGGCCTTGCTCTCTGCGACAGACGCCGGAGCTCAGTGGGACGGCGAGAGCCAGGGTTAGAAGGCGGACTCACCCGAGCCGACCGCCATCATGGTGGGACTGACTGAGGAGCGCCCCCGCCTGCTGGACGCCGGGCTGCACGGAGCCTCCCTGTCTGGCCGGATGGGACGCCTGCACTCTGTGGAGGGGACCAGTGCAGCGCTAGTACTGTGGTGTAGAGGTAATGTGGCTGATAGACGAAGCCCCCTCACCGTCGCCGTCCCGACTCCTCCTCCTCCCGTCGCTTCCTTTCTTCTTCGCTGCTCGACCGGAGCTGAAGAAGCTGTTGAGATCTTCCAGCGGACTTGTCGGCGTCTGAGGCCGTGCGCCAATGTTTTGCATGGATCCATGCGAGGACGTGGAACCGGAGAGCCTGGCTCCGCCCTCCTGGACTCGCTGGGACGAGGAGGAGGAGCGAGGCATGCTCCCGCCGCCCACAAGGACGTCGTAGGGCGGCGGCCTTTTTAGGCTCAAGGGCGTGAGGCAGCGGCCCATGCTGACCGGAGACGGACATGCCGACTGGCTGCGTGGGTAACCGTGTCCGCTGTGGGCGGAGCCGGAGGACTTGTAGAGGCTGGAGGACAGGGGTGGAGCGGAGGAGCGTCCGGAGGCGGTGACGGTGCGAGTGGCGGATGTGTCTCGCGTCCGCTCCCTGTCTTTGCGATGTGAAGAAACCTGCGCCGTGTCGCCAGCACCCGACTTGGTGAGGCAGACGTCGTCGATGACGGGCAGCTGGGTGAGGTCGAGAGGCGTGAGCGGCGACTCGTCTGAGTTGGGGGAACACTGAGCAGGTGCGGGAGGTAAGAGCAGCAGAGGTGGGCGCGGGGTCAGGAGGTTGGGGAACGGCGCTGGGACGTCACACAGAGAGCCACTGCTTTGCCCGGACAGCTCCAGCCGAGGCTCCTGGAGAAAGTCCTCCAGTAGCGGGTACTTCATCTCCTCGTACACCGACTCGCTCTGCTCCTCGTCCAGCAAGTCCTGCTGGGCCCTCAGCTCCCGCAGGATGTTCCCCACCATCTCGATGTAGACCGGTTCGTCCGCGTCCCCGGGCTGGGTGGGCTTCTTGCCGCCATGGTTACAGACGAACGAGTCGTCAAATGAGGCGCTGAGCTGGGTGTTGGGGTTCCTCTTGGGTTTGGGGGGCGGTAACTTCCGGCAGTCCTCGCCAGCTCGAGCTGCAGGGGCACAGAGACGCTTGAAAGAGCGAGTCCAGGCCAGGACTGTGGCTCTGCGGCGGGACTTACCTTCGGCTTGCTCCAGTGTCCTCGCAGAGACCCCCCCCACCGCCTCAGCGCTGATGCTGAGTTTGGTGTTTGGGTCTCTCCTGGGTTTGGGTGGAGGTTGCTTGCGGTTCTGGAGAGAATCTTCTTCTTCGCCGCTGTCTCCCACTGAATGCAGGGACTGAGACCTGACGCTGAAGCCCTGACCCGGCGGGGGCAGCCGGTCCTGCGGCGCTGGCATGGTCATGAAGCCCATTCTGAAGTGCTTCCTCGAGTATGCAGCGTCTGTGGCCCGGGCCACGTCGTCCTCCATCCTGCCAAATGTGACATCAGAGCTCAGATGTGGCCTGCACCCTGAGAAGCCCCGCCCCCGGCATCCGCCGTCTACCTCCTGATGGCTTCTTCCTGTCTCTTCTTCTTGTGGTGCTTCTCCTGCAGGTAGGTCCAGTTGGTGTGGTTGCGGATGCGGTCGCTCTCCCGGGAAATGTCCGACGCATTCTGGATGACCAAACCGTCGTAGGTGCGAAGGCCGCTGTCCTCCACGTACTGGAAGAACCCGCTGAAGGACGAGGACTCCTCCTGCGACGTCATGGCGAAGACCTGAGGAGACACAGCGGGAGCTCGATGTTGAAGTGGGTCACAGACAGGCCTCTGCACGCCCAGCGCTGTGAGGTTCCTCGGGTGAAGCGGGAGAACCTGGACCACTGAGCGCTGCTGCTGCCCTGGTCATGTGACTCCTGCTCACAGACTCGAGCGCTGTTAGCCGTTAGCTTGTCCTTTGTCATCCCCTCACGGTTGGTGGATGCTTGAAGTGCTCACCTATGAGGGTCACATGACCTGCTGAGGTCATCACCTGAAGCCACTTCTGCGTCTTAGGTCACATGACCTTCAAGCAGCAACCTCACGCCGAATCCTGCACCCCATCACCCTCCGCCCGATGCTAAAAATGGAAAACGGAGTCAGCCGCCGGTTGCCTAGCAACAGCAGCCTCTCTCTGCTCGGAGCATGATGTCATGCTTCCTGGTCGGGGGGAGGTGGAGGGGGAAGGATGTGAGAGGGAAACACAAATGAAAGACAGGGTGATGAGGGG
>NC_071334.1:71174936-71242436 GCF_027744825.2 Synchiropus splendidus | reverse complement strand
CGCGACGAGAGGAACTACCACATCTTCTACTGCATGCTGGAGGGCATGACGGGCGAGGAGAAGCAGAGGCTGGGCCTGAGCCGAGCGCGCGACTACACCTACCTGACCTTCGTGAGTTGGCCCCACGCGCACGCCCTCACCCAGCCGGCCCCTAACCTCACAGCTCCTCCGCAGGGCGACTGCACGCTGTGTGACGGCCGCGACGACATGAAGGAGTACTCCAACATCCGCTCTGCCATGAAGGTGCGTGAGAGGGCCAGAGGGTGAGAGAGAGGGGCCAATAGGGTGAGACGGCAGGAGAGAGGGTGAAAGAGAGGGTGAGAGAGAGGCAGAGAGGGTGAGAGAGAGAGAGGGGGTGAAAGGCCAATAGGCTGTGAGGGCAGGAGGGTGAGAGAGAGGGTGACAGAGCGAGGGTGAGAGAGAGAGAGAGGCCAATAGGGTGAGACGGCAGGAGGGTGAGAGGGTGAGAGAGAGAGGGAGAGAGAGAGGGAGAGAGGGAGAGAGAGAGGAGAGAGAGAGAGAGAGAGAGAGAGGGAGAGAGAGAGGGAGGGGGGGTGAGAGGGTAAGAGAGAGAGGCGAATAGGGTGAGACGGCAGGAGGGTGAGAGAGAGGGAGAGAGAGGGAGGGAGAGTGAGAGGGTGAGAGGGCATCTGTTCACGTATGTCACGCTGCAGGTCCTGATGTTCACGGACAGAGAGAACTGGGAGATCTCCAAACTGCTGGCCTCCATCTTACACCTGGGGAACCTGCAGTATGAAGGTCAGAGGGTGGCGAGCGCCACACACACAGAGAAACACTGCTGACCTTTGACCCCTGCAGCCCGAACATACGACAACCTGGACGCATGTGAGGTCACCAGGAGTCCTCATCTGAACACTGCAGCCTCCCTGCTGGAGGTGACACACACACACACACACACACACATCCTTGTCTCTCTATCCTTGTGAGGACCGTCGCCCTTTCCCCAGCCTCTCCCCTTAAACACATGGCTCACCTGAACCAGGACTCTGGACCAGGCTGAGACCCAGTTCCTTTCAAGTTTTCACCCTCAAACAGGCTTAACCTCGTGGGTCCAGTCAAATGGCCCCATAAAGTCATAGGGTCCTCACAAGGATGGTCAAAACTGGTCCCCTGATAGCAGGACAAACAAGCGTGTGTGTGCAGGTGGACGGGAAGGACGTGACCAACTGCCTGACCAGCAGGACGCTGATCACCAGAGGGGAGACCGTGTCCACGCCTCTGAGCCGAGAGCAGGCGCTGGACGTCCGAGACGCCTTCGTCAAGGTGCGCCGACCTTTGACCTCCGAGCATTACTGGCACAGGAAGGCTGAATCCCGTTGCTCTGGTTGCGCGTCTGTGTGTGCGTGCAGGGCATCTACGGGCGGCTCTTTGTGTGGATCGTGGAGAAGATCAACGCCGCCATCTACAAGCCTCCGTCCTCCCAAGCCAAAGCCGTGCGGCGCTCCATCGGGCTGCTGGACATCTTCGGTTTTGAGAACTTCACCATCAACAGGTAGGTGAGAGGTCGGGGCCCGCTGAGCCTCCTGCACGTCTCTCTCTCTCTCTCTGTCCCTCTCGCTGGCAGCTTCGAGCAGCTCTGCATCAACTTTGCCAACGAGAACCTGCAGCAGTTCTTCGTGCGCCACGTCTTCAAGCTGGAGCAGGAGGAGTACAACCTGGAGGACATCAGCTGGCAGCACATCGAGTTCACCGACAACCAGGAGGCGCTGGACATGATCGCCCTCAAGCCCATGAACATCATCTCCCTCATCGACGAGGAGAGCAGGTTCCCCAAGGTCTCACACACACACACACACACACACACACACACACGGTGCCGTCAGTGCG
Source organism: Synchiropus splendidus (assembly GCF_027744825.2). Lineage (NCBI taxonomy): Eukaryota > Metazoa > Chordata > Actinopteri > Syngnathiformes > Callionymidae > Synchiropus > Synchiropus splendidus. Next base: position 71,240,588 of record NC_071334.1, on the reverse strand, counting down.
GCAGGTCCCCACCAAGGCGGCGTCTGCGTGTGTGTGTGTGCAGGGCACGGACACCACCATGTTGAACAAGCTCAACTTCCAGCACAAAGTCAACAGCAACTACATTCCTCCCAAAAACAACTACGAGACTCAGTTTGGGATCCAGCACTTCGCCGGCGTCGTCTACTACGAGAGCAGAGGTGCGAGGTGGCGCCTGTGGGAGGCGGTCAGCACAGTGACTGACCAGCGTGTGGTGCTGCCGCAGGCTTCCTGGAGAAGAACCGAGACACTCTGTACGGAGACATCATCCAGCTGGTGCACTCCTCCAAGAACAAGTTCATCAAGCAGATCTTCCAGGCCGACGTCGCCATGGTAACACACTCGCGCACGCACACACACAAGTGTGTACTGCCAACACAGGACCGGCATCGCTGGGTTGAAGCATCGAGTGAGTGAGTGAGTGACAGTGAGTGAGAGAGAGTGAGAGAGTGAGTGAGAGAGAGAGTGAGAGAGTGAGAGAGTGAGTGAGTGAGTGAGTGAGAGTGAGAGAGTGAGTGAGAGAGAGAGTGAGAGAGAGAGAGGGAGAGAGGGAGGGGGAGAGAGAGAGTGAGAGAATGAGTGTGAGAGTGAGAGTGTGAGAGTGAGAGAGTGAGTGAGAGAGTGTGAGAATGAGTGAGTGAGAGTGTGAGAGTGAGAGAGTGAGTGAGAGAATGAGTGAGAGAGTGAGTAAGTGAGAGTGAGTGAGAGAGTGAGAGAGTGTGAGAGTGAGAGTGTGAGAGTGAGAGAGTGAGTGAGAGAGTGTGAGGTTCAACTTATTTTAGGACCATTTGGGGGAAACACCACCTTGTGGGGAGCTTTTGCCGCAGGTTAAGGTTCCATTTGAGGGCTGGAACTTCAACAGAACTGGGCCATTATGGCCATGAGAGGTCCCCACAAAGAGAGATATGGAGCAGCCTGTGTGTGTGTGTGTGTGTGTCAGGGGGCGGAGACCAGGAAACGCTCTCCAACACTCAGCAGTCAGTTCAAAAGGTCCCTGGAGCTGCTGATGAAGACCCTGAGTGTGAGTCAGCCTTTCTTCGTCCGCTGCATCAAACCCAACGAGTTCAAGAAGCCCATGGTGAGTGCAGCGCGCGGGCGCCGCGGCAAGGCCGGCCTCTCACGCCCGTGTCCTCGCAGCTCTTCGACCGGGAGCTGTGTGTGCGGCAGCTGCGCTACTCGGGCATGATGGAGACCATCCGCATCCGCCGGGCCGGGTACCCCATCCGCTACACCTTCGTGGAGTTCGTGGATCGCTACAGGGTCCTGATGCCGGGCGTCAAACCCGCCTACAAGCAGGTGAGCGCGGCGCGAGCCCCGCCTGGGGCGTGACCTCCTCACCCTCTCACGCCCCGGTGCCTCAGGAGGACCTGAGGGGAACCTGCCAGAGGATCGCGGAGGTGGTGCTGGGCCGGGACGACGACTGGCAGATGGGGAAGACCAAGATCTTCCTCAAGGTAGTGGGACGGGAGGGTCAGTCACGTGACCTGTTCTCATGCGTGACGAGCCGCTCACTTCCTGTCACCCGGAGGTGAAAGGTCACACACTTTGTTTTCTCACCGCCGTCGCGGCACGTGACCTCTGACGGACAGGAAGCAGCACAGGAAGTGGAAACAGTCTGAGCAGCACTCTGGCCTTCCTGACACACACACACACACACACACACACACAGACACACGAGCGTCTGATCATGTGACCATGCGGATCATGTGACCAGGATCACCACGACATGCTGCTGGAGATCGAGCGAGACAAGGCCATCACAGACAAGGTCATCCTCATCCAGAAGGTGGTGCGAGGCTTCAAGGACAGGTAGCGGACGTCTTGGTTTGGTGTCTGCTGTCGCTCTCACATCGCTTCCTCTTCCAGATCCCACTTCCTGAAGATGAGGAAGTCAGCTGTGGTGATCCAGAAGACCTGGAGAGGATTCCACTGCCGCAAGAACTACGGAGCTGTAAGTCTGTGTGTCTGTGTCTCTGTGTCTTCCTGGGGACCGTCCCCACCAGGCTGTGTTTTAGGTGACGGTCAGGGGGAGAGGCCGATGGCCAGGAGAGCTCCCACAAGGATAGAGGCCCGAGTGTGCGGCTGGGTTTTAGCACAGCGCTCTGAATCTCAGGCCCAACTCTCCCAGAACAACAGAACTGATCCATGACTCCTGATCTCATCTGTGATCAGCAGCCATATTGAACCTACTCACACGTCAACAAGCTCGTGAGGCGACGTGACACCGTGCAGGAGCGAGTCCTGCTCATCACATTGCTCCAACAGTGTTCACTGTAGGGGGCGCCACCACTTCCTTCATCACTGTTTCTGTCCAAGAACTCCTCTGTATTTGGTGACTATCACAGACGTGCAGCGGTCAGGTCAGTTCACTGACTCACTACTGCCACCATACGTGGCTCATGGGTTAAAGCTGAGCCTGTCACGGTCCAGAGGGGTGGAACAAGCAAACCTCCAGGGGCCCTGTGGTTGAGCATCACTGCTTTAGCATATCCATTCTACTGAGGCCCAGTGTTGGGGAAAACACCTCCTTGTCATGTCTTTCCTTGGGGCACTTTTGCTGGTCCCCACAGGCCCAAACCTCAGTTTCAGGATGAAAATGTCAAACTAACCGGTCCCAGTCTGGTCCTGGTTCTGGTGAGCCATGTGTTCGGGGGGAGAGGCTGGGGAAAGGTCGAGGGTTCCCACAAAGGCAGTGACCGGCGGCATGTGTCTCGGCAGATGCGGGCCGGCTTCTCTCGTCTCCAGGCTCTGGTCCGCTCCAGGAAGCTGTGCGCCTCTTACCACGCGGCCCGTCTGAGGATCACCGGCCTGCAGAGCCGCTGCCGAGGCTTCCTGGTGCGCCGGGCCTTCCGGCACCGGCTGTGGGCCGTGGTCACCGTGCAGGCGTACACGCGAGGGATGATCGCTCGCCGCCTGCACCGCAGGCTGCAGCAGGAGGTAGGCGCCCTCCGGCGCGGCGCCCCCGTCTGAGCGGCGAGACTCAGCTGCTGCCGTCCCCGCAGTACCGCCGGCGCCTGGAGGCCGAGAAGCTGCGGTTGGCGGAGGAAGCCAAGCTGAGGAACCAGATGTCGGCCAAGAAGGCCAAGGCCGAGGCCGAGCGCAAGCACCAGGTGAGGCTCCGCCACCCGCCCGGCCCAGGGCTCTGTCCCGTCACGCTCCCCTTCTGCAGGAGCGCCTGGCCCAGCTAGCCAGGGAGGACGCCCAGCGGGAGAAGAAGGAGAAGGAGGAGGCGCGGCGGAAGAAGGAGCTGCTGGAGCAGATGGAGAAGGCTCGGCAGGAGCCCGTCAACCACTCGGACATGGTGGACAAGATGTTCGGCTTCCTGGGCAGCAGCGGCTCCCTGCCGGGTCAGGACGGGCAGGCGCCCGCCGGCTTCGAGGTGCGAGCTCCCCGCCGCCACGCGGGGGGCACGCTCTGACGCCCCACTCTCTGCAGGACCTGGAGCGGGGCCACAGGCAGCTGCAGGAGGAGGACCTGGACCAGGCTCTCCCTCTGCCCGAGGACCAGGATGACGAGGAGGAGGAGGATCTGTCCGAGTACAAGTTCGCCAAGTTCGCCGCCACCTACTTCCAGGGCACCAGCAGCCACAGCTACGTGCGGAGGCCCCTCAAGCAGCCGCTGCTGTTCCACGAGGACGAGGGAGACCAGCTGGTGGGTGCTCTCACCCGGGCGCTCTGCTGGACTCTGGCCCTCTGCTTCTGCTGCAGGCTGCTCTGGCGGTGTGGATCACGGTGCTGAGGTTCATGGGCGACCTGCCCGAGCCCAAGTACCACACGGCCCTCAGCGACGGCAGCGAGAAGATCCCGGTCATGACCAAGATCTACGAGACGCTGGGGAAGAAGACGTACAAGAGAGAGCTGCAGGCGCTGCAGGGCGAGGGGGAGGTGAGGCGAGGCCGTGTGGAGGTAGGGGGGTCCCTGGCCCTGTGCCTGGAGCCCACTGACCCTGGCCCCTCCCGCTCCAGGCTCCGCCCTCAGAGGGCCACAGGAAGAACAGCGTCCGTCACAAGCTGGTGTCTCTCACGCTGAAGAAGAAGTCCAAGATCACAGAGGAGGTGGGCGCCCGCGCCACGGCAGTCACATGGTCAGTCACATGGTCAGTCACGTGGTCTGCTGTGTCAGGTCACCAAGCGGCTCAACGACGGCGAGCACCGTCTCCACGGCAACAGCATGCTGGAGGACCGGCCCACGTCCAACCTGGAGAAGCTGCACTTCATCATTGGCAACGGAATCCTGCGACCGGGCCTCCGGTAACACGTCTCTACCCTTGTGGGGACCTCTCCCCGAAACACACGGCTCACCTGAACCAGGTCTCTGACTGGAACCTACTTATTTGGACGTTTGAACCAGTAGCTGGACTCAGCTAGCATGGAGCCAGGAGCTGGGATTATGTTAGCATGTAACCAGTAGCTGGACTAAGCTAGCATGGAGCCAGTAGCTGGACTCAGCTAGCATGGAGCCAGTAGCTGGGATTATGTTAGCATGTAACCAGTAGCTGGACTAAGCTAGCATGGAGCCAGTAGCTGGACTCAGCTAGCATGGAGCCAGTAGCTGGGATTATGTTAGCATGGAGCCAGTAGCTGGGATTATGTTAGCATGTAGCCAGTAGCTGGGATTATGTTAGCATGGAGCCAGTAGCTGGACTAAGCTAGCATGGAGCCAGTAGCTGGACTCAGCTAGCATGGAGCCAGTAGCTGGGATTATGTTAGCATGGAGCCAGTAGCTGGGATTATGTTAGCATGTAGCCAGTAGCTGGGATTATGTTAGCATGGAGCCAGTAGCTGGACTAAGCTAGCATGGAGCCAGTAGCTGGACTCAGCTAGCATGGAGCCAGTAGCTGGGATTATGTTAGCATGGAGCCAGTAGCTGGGATTATGTTAGCATGTAGCCAGTAGCTGGGATTATGTTAGCATGGAGCCAGTAGCTGGACTAAGCTAGCATGGAGCCAGTAGCTGGACTCAGCTAGCATGGAGCCAGTAGCTGGACTCAGCTAGCATGGAGCCAGTAGCTGGGATTATGTTAGCATGTAACCAGTAGCTGGACTCAGCTAGCATGTAGTCAGTAGCTGGGATTATGTTAACATGTAGCCAGTAGCTGGGATTATGTTAGCATGGAGCCAGTAGCTGGACTCAGCTAGCATGGAGCCAGTAGCTGGGATTATGTTAGCATGTAACCAGTAGCTGGACTAAGCTAGCATGGAGCCAGTAGCTGGACTCAGCTAGCATGGAGCCAGTAGCTGGACTCAGCTAGCATGGAGCCAGTAGCTGGGATTATGTTAGCATGTAACCAGTAGCTGGACTAAGCTAGCATGGAGCCAGTAGCTGGACTCAGCTAGCATGGAGCCAGTAGCTGGGATTATGTTAGCATGGAGCCAGTAGCTGGGATTATGTTAGCATGGAGCCAGTAGCTGGGATTATGTTAGCATGTAGCCAGTAGCTGGGATTATGTTAGCATGGAGCCAGTAGCTGGACTAAGCTAGCATGGAGCCAGTAGCTGGACTCAGCTAGCATGGAGCCAGTAGCTGGACTCAGCTAGCATGGAGCCAGTAGCTGGGATTATGTTAGCATGTAACCAGTAGCTGGACTCAGCTAGCATGTAGTCAGTAGCTGGGATTATGTTAACATGTAGCCAGTAGCTGGGATTATGTTAGCATGGAGCCAGTAGCTGGACTCAGCTAGCATGTAGTCAGTAGCTGGGATTATGTTAACATGTAGCCAGTAGCTGGGATTATGTTAGCATGGAGCCAGTAGCTGGACTCAGCTAGCATGGAGCCAGTAGCTGGGATTATGTTAGCATGTAACCAGTAGCTGGACTAAGCTAGCATGGAGCCAGTAGCTGGACTCAGCTAGCATGGAGCCAGTAGCTGGGATTATGTTAGCATGGAGCCAGTAGCTGGGATTATGTTAGCATGTAGCCAGTAGCTGGGATTATGTTAGCATGGAGCCAGTAGCTGGACTAAGCTAGCATGGAGCCAGTAGCTGGACTCAGCTAGCATGGAGCCAGTAGCTGGACTCAGATAGCATGGAGCCAGTAGCTGGGATTATGTTAGCATGTAACCAGTAGCTGGACTCAGCTAGCATGTAGTCAGTAGCTGGGATTATGTTAACATGTAGCCAGTAGCTGGGATTATGTTAGCATGGAGCCAGTAGCTGGACTCAGCTAGCATGGAGCCAGTAGCTGGACTCAGCTAGCATGGAGCCAGTAGCTGGGATTATGTTAGCATGTAACCAGTAGCTGGACTCAGCTAGCATGTAGTCAGTAGCTGGGATTATGTTAACATGGAGCCAGTAGCTGGACTAAGCTAGCATGGAGCCAGTAGCTGGACTCAGCTAGCATGGAGCCAGTAGCTGGGATTATGTTAACATGGAGCCAGTAGCTGGACTCAGCTAGCATGGAGCCAGTAGCTGGACTCAGCTAGCATGGAGCCAGTAGCTGGACTCAGCTAGCATGGAGCCAGTAGCTGGACTCAGCTAGCATGGAGCCAGTAGCTGGACTCAGCTAGCATGGAGCCAGTAGCTGGGATTATGTTAGCATGTAACCAGTAGCTGGACTCAGCTAGCATGTAGTCAGTAGCTGGGATTATGTTAACATGGAGCCAGTAGCTGGACTAAGCTAGCATGGAGCCAGTAGCTGGACTCAGCTAGCATGGAGCCAGTAGCTGGGATTATGTTAGCATGTAACCAGTAGCTGGACTCAGCTAGCATGTAGTCAGTAGCTGGGATTATGTTAGCATGTAGCCAGTAGCTGGGATTATGTTAGCATGTAGCCAGTAGCTGGGATTATGTTAGCATGTAACCAGTAGCTGGGATTATGTTAGCATGTAGCCCGTAGCTCGGTGAAGCTAGCATGAGAGTCCTGGTTCAGGTGAGCCAGGTGTTCCGGGGAGAGGCTGGGGAAAGGGTGACAGCCAGGAGAGGTCCCCACAAAGCATGAAAACCTCACTGTGTGTGTGTGTGCGTGCGTGTCAGCGATGAGGTCTACTGCCAGATCTGTAAGCAGCTCACTCAGAACCCGTCCAAAAGTTCTCATGCGCGAGGCTGGATCCTGCTGTCGCTGTGCGTCGGGTGCTTCGGCCCGTCGGACAAGTTTGTGAAGGTGAGCGGGTCTCGGGCTGGCCACCTCTGCCGGGGTTAACAGGTGGTGTGTGCAGTATCTGAGGAACTTCATCCACACGGGGCCTCCGGGTTACGCTCCGTACTGCGAGGAGCGACTGAGGAGGACCTTCGTGAACGGCACCAGGACCCAGCCGCCCTCCTGGCTGGAGCTGCAGGTGCACACACGCACGCACGCGCGCACGCGGGCGCGGCCCGGCACTCACTGGCGTCCTCGCAGGCCACCAAGTCCAAGAAGCCGGTGATGCTGCCGGTCACCTTCATGGACGGCACCACCAAAACCCTGCTGAGCGACTCGGCCACCACGGCGCGGGAGCTGTGCCACGCTCTCGCCGACAAGATCAACCTGCGGGACAGATTTGGCTTTTCACTCTACATCGCTCTGTTTGACAAGGTCACACACGTGCACTCCGCCGGCCCGGGTCAGCCCGCCTCACGGCTCCGCCCTCCCACCGCAGGTGTCGTCTCTGGGCAGCGGCAGCGACCACGTGATGGACGCCGTGTCTCAGTGCGAGCAGTACGCCAAAGAGCAGGGCGCCCAGGAGCGCAACGCCCCCTGGAGGCTGTTCTTCAGGAAGGAGCTCTTCACGCCGTGGCACTGCCCGGCCGACGACCCCGTGGCCACCGGCCTCATCTACCAGCAGGTGGTGCGGGGGGTCAAGTTCGGCGAGTACCGCTGCGACCGGGTAGGTGGGCGCTCGCCGGAGCCACGGAGCAATGAGGGCTGACCCCGGCCGACCCCGCAGGACGACCTGGCCGAGCTGGCCTCGCAGCAGTACTACGTGGACTACGGTGCCGAGATCCTGCCGGAGCGGCTGCTCAGCCTGGTGCCCTCCTACGTGCCCGACCGCGAGATCAGCTCCTCCAGGAGCGTGGAGAAGTGGGCGCACGTCATCATGGCGGCTCACAAGAAGGTCCTTCATCCACCCGTCCATCATCCATCTGTCCGCCCCTCCGCCCCTCCATCCATCGTGCCTGTGTGTGTGTGCGTGCGTGTGTTCAGGGAATCTACGCCCAGAAGAGGTTCGACCCTCAGAAGGTCAAGGAAGAGGTCGTGGACTTTGCTCGTCACAAGTGGCCGCTGTTGTTCTCACGATTCTACGAGGCCTTCAAGTTCTCGGGTGAGTCGGCTCTGCCCGGGTGAAGGTCCGGACGAGACTCGGGACGCTCTCTGCTCCAGGTCCCAGTCTCCCCAAGAACGACCTGATCGTGGCGGTCAACTGGACGGGGGTTTACTTCGTGGACGAGCAGGAGCAGGTCCTGCTGGAGCTGTCCTTCCCGGAGATCACGGCCGTGTCCAGCAGCAGGTGAGCGCCCGTCCGTCTCTCAGAGGCCGGAGCTCCTGCCCCTGCTCCTGACCACTGCCGCTTTCAGGGGCGGCAAGCTTCAGAGTCAGAGCTTCACCTTGGCCACCATCAAAGGAGACGAGTTCACCTTCACCTCCAACAATGCCGAGGACGTCCGCGACCTCGTGGTGACCTTCCTGGAGGGTCTGAGGCAGAGGTCCAAGTTCGTGGTGGCGCTGCAGGACAACCCCAGTCCAGGTGAGTGGCGTGGCCAGGCTCCAGAGACAGAGCTGAACTCTGAAGCTCCTTCAGCCGCGGAGGAGTCCACCTTCCTGAGCTTCCTGAGGGGAGACCTGATCCTGCTGGACCAGGACTCGGGGGAGCAGGTGCTGAGCTCCGGGTGGGCGCACGGCGTCAACGCGCGGACCAATCAGAGAGGAGACTTCCCCGCCGACTGTGTCTACGTGCTGCCGAGCGTGACGCGTCCTCCTCCCGAGACCGTGGTGGGTCCCTGTCGCCGGCGGGTCCCGCTGCAGCCGGAGGCGTGACCGTGTCTGTGCTCCTGCCCGACAGACCCTGGTGACCCTGACGCCGGAGCAGCGGCAGGAGACGGCCAGAGTCTGGCGGCCGGCGGCGCCCGAGGGCGAGGCCTCGCTGCAGCCCTACACGCTGGAGGAGTTCTCCTACGACCACTTCAGGTACCACGGCCGAGACCCCAGGCCCTCCGCTCCCTGACCCCGCCCTGCGTCTCTCAGGCCGCCCCCCAAACACACGCTGAGCCGGGTCATGGTCACCAAGAGCCGCGGGAAGGACAAACTGTGGAGCTGCAGCCGGGAGCCGCTGAAGCTGCCGCTGCTGAAGAAGGTGCTGCAGCAGGAGGAGCTGAGCCAGGAGGCCTGCCTGGCCTTCATGGATATCCTTCGCTCGCCCGCCCGCCCGCCCTCTCTCTCACGCCGCACGCTTGCCTCCTTGACCCGGCGCCACCGCTCATGAAGTACATGGGCGACTACCCGTCCAAGAGGACGCGCTCGGTCAACGATCTGACCGACCAGATCTTCGAGGCGCCGCTGAAGCACGAGCCTCTGAAGGACGAGATCTACTGCCAGATCATCAAGCAGCTGACCGACAACCACGTCAAGTAGGCCCCCACCCCCACCCCCCCCACCCCGCGCCTCCAGCCCTCACCTGAGCTCCGTGTCTGCAGGTACAGCGAGGAGAAGGGCTGGGAGCTGCTGTGGCTCTGCTGCGGCCTCTTCCCGCCCAGCAACCTGCTGCTGCCCCACCTGCAGCGCTTCCTGCAGGCCCACAGGCTCCACCCCCTGTCAGCCGACTGCCTGCGGCGGCTGCACAAGGCGCTGCGGTAACACAGGACCCGAGCTCCGCCGCCGCCGCCGCCGCACCTCTGACCGCTCGGCCTGTCTCCACAGCAACGGCTCCAGGAAGTACCCGCCCCACCTGGTGGAGGTGGAGGCCATCCAGCACAAGACCACGCAGATCTTCCACAAGGTCTACTTTCCAGACGACACGGACGAGGTGGGTCGCCAGAGGGGCGGCGCCGGCGCCTAACCCCGGGTCTAACCCCGCACCCGTGTGCGTCTGACAGGCGTTCGAGGTGGAGTCCAGCACCAAAGCCAAGGACTTCTGTCTGAACATCTCCACTCGCCTGCTGCTCAAGTCCCCTGAAGGCTTCAGTCTCTTCGTGAAGATCTCAGACAAGGTCAGGGGTCAGGGGTCAGGGGTCAGCCGTGCCACCGGTCCAGCCCCTGGCTCACCTCAGCCTCTCTCTGTGACCTTGACGGCAGGTCATCAGCGTCCCAGAAGGAGACTTCTTCTTCGACTTTGTGCGGCACCTGAGCGACTGGATCAAGAAGTCTCGACCGGCCAAAGAAGGTTGGAACCCCCCACCACCACCACCCACCACCCTCTGAGCCACCCTTGTGCGTGTGTGTGTGTGTGTCCAGGGCTGCTCCCGTCTCTCACCTACCAGGTCTTCTTCATGAAGAAACTGTGGACCAACACGGTTCCAGGGAAGGACTCCTTCGCGGACTCCATCTTCCACTTCTACCAGGTGAGAGGCCAGAGCCGGTGCCTGGTGCCCGGCCCGCCGGCGCGCCCCCGAGTCATGTGATGCCCTCTGCAGGAGCTGCCCAAGTACCTGAGGGGCTACCACCGCTGCTCCAGAGAGGAGGTCCTCCAGCTGGCCGCGCTCATCTACCGCGTCAAGTTTGAGGAGGACAAGTCCCACTTCCCCTCCATCCCCAAGATCCTGCGCGAGCTGGTCCCTCAGGACCTGCTCCGCCAGATGTCCCCCGACGACTGGAAGCGGGTAAGCGCTCGGATTTCCTCCCGCCGTCCAAACAGGAGCCTTCACGTGTGTGTGTGTGTGTGTGTGTGCAGTCAGTGGTGGCCTACTTCAACAAGCAGGCGGGAAAGTCGCGAGAGGAAGCCAAGCTCATGTTCCTGAAGATCATCTACAAATGGCCCACGTTTGGCTCCGCCTTCTTCGAGGTCAAGGTACGGTCCCCTCCCTGTTTCCGCTGCCGACCTCGCGCAGCGATGACGCCACACTGAGCCTCCACTGTTTCAGCAAACAACGGAGCCCAACTACCCCGAGATCCTGCTGATCGCCATCAACAAGCACGGAGTCAGTCTCATCCACCCCAAGACCAAGGTGAGGGTGAGAGAGAGAGAGAGAGAGAGAGAGAGGCCGTGTGTGTGCGCGCTTGTACCGCTGGCCTCGTGGGGACTCCTTCTTGGAAACACCCGCGGGAACGTATGCATCGATGGGGCCATTTTGCCGGACCCCACAAGGTCAGGCCTCATATTTGAGGGTGACGACGTCAAAGTAACTGGGTAGCAAACACACAAGTGTGTGTGTGTGTGTGTGTTGATACTGCTATGTGTGGGGACCATTCGAAGATAAAGACTTGAAGGTTCTAGTAACCTAGGTTGAGAGGCTGAGGGAAGGGTGATGACCAGGAGAGCTCCTCACTACGATAGTGTGTGTGTGTGTGCAGGAGATCCTCACCACTCACCCCTTCACCAAGATCTCCAACTGGAGCAGTGGAAACACCTACTTCCACGTCACCATCGGGAACCTGGTCCGAGGAAGCAAACTGCTCTGCGAGACGTCGCTGGTGAGACACACACACACACACACAGGTCCCCGCAGCCCGGCGTCACGCCAGTGCCACCCGCCCGCAGGGCTACAAGATGGACGACCTCCTGACCTCCTACATCAGCCAGATGCTGACCAGCATGAACCGGCAGCGCTCGGCGTCTCGCTCCGGAGACAAGTGAACGTCCCGCTGGCAGGAGGCGGCCGAGCTGCTCCGCCTCCTGCGCCCCATCGGCCAGCACTGCAGCTGGGGGCGGAGCTTCAACCAGCAGCTGTGGCGCATGAGTCGCAGCGCCTCAGGCAGCTCGGAGGGGTCAGAGGTCAGCAGCGCCGGCGAGGGCCCGAGCGGCTGCCGCCTTCATGACGACGACCCGTCCAGTGAGGATGACTACCTCTGACCTCCGACCTCTCACCTACTAGCCCGCGTCAGAGGTCATGGGCCGAAGGGCTAAAATGGCGTGAGTGCCTTTGTTCTGTGAGCCGCTCCAATAAAACTCTCGTCAACTCTTCTGTCACACTCTCTCTGACACGCGCACACAGCGTGCACTCCCGCGCGCCGCCACCAGAGGTCGCCAGACTACTGACCCTGACTCGAGAACGCGGGTTTCGGCTGCTGGTGTGCGCGAGGTTCTCACGGCGCATGCGGAACATGCTCTCAGCTGCGGAGGGCGAGGGCGAGGGCGCCTCTGTCCTCGAAGACGGGGAGGCAGGACCCGGGCGAGCCGGACCAGTTCTGGACGCTGGACACGGACCAGACGTTGAGTTCTGCAGAGTACCGTTGGTACTGAGGTGGACTGGGCCGACCAGACTGTGGCGCCGAGCCACGCTGCGACGTGGGCCGTGCACTTGACACACGGAAGCTCTGAATGTGTCTCCCGGACGGAAAGAGGAACCAGCCACTGACACCCGCCCTCACGAGCTGCTCTGGAACGTGAAGCCAACACACAGAGAAACCGCCCGCATTTCAACCATGTTGCAACTGCTCCACACCCATTTTCAAGCTCCAGTGTGTGGAGTCTGCGATGCCGTCACGTGTCCCTGGACCCGGACCATCTCTGGTCCAAACAAGATGTTGGTGAAGAAGAGACTGACCACCTGAAACTGAGAGGTGACACACTCCTCCTCTTGAGTGCCGTGTTATGACACTGTGGTAGAGCCAGCCCCCCCCCGCTGGGCCACCTGCAGCGTTCAGACCCTCCTCTGAAGCCTGATGACACACGAGTGTGAGCTCAGCTCTCGTGTCACCTCAAGCCCGGCGCTGGAGGCTGGTGTGCTCAGCGGCCCCAGCACGCCTCACATTTCTGCTGGGACCCTGGATCTGACAGAAACACCAGTGTCCCGTACCGAGGGCAGCTTCAGCAGTTCCACAAACACGAGGCCTTCTCTCAGGCCACAAACGGGCAATTCAAGTGTTTAATGCCGAGGGGGGGCGCAGAATACAAAAAACTTTTTAGAAAAATGGTAACACAACGCAAGTAAACAAGCACACGAGCCAGGAGGGGGCGGCGTCGGAGCTCAGTCCACGTCTGTGGGGCGAAACACCACGGCAGACACAAACCGCTAACTCAAACAACAGGGCGACTGAGGGGGACGACGGCCGAGGCCACGCCTTCGACTCTGGTTACCTTGGCAACAGAGTGTTAGTTCCTGTTGTGGAGGCGGACGAAGACGCTCGGGAGGATGAGGAGCAGCGGAAGCTGGCCTTCCACAGCGACCCCATCAGCGCCCACTCTGTCAGCACCACGGCCATGGAGGCGCTCCCCCAGTGACGTCTCCTTCTCACCACACTCCCTCATGACCCTCGGCGGTCCTCGAGCCTCCCGGGATCAGTCGGCACAGGCGCCCTCCAGTCAGTTCTTGAAGGCGCCGTAGCGGCTGGCTTTGCTGATGAAGTTCTTCAGCAGGTCATGGTCCATGTCGGCAAACGCTTGCGTCTGCGTGACGGCCGTCAGGTGGTTGACACAGAACTTGAAGCAGAACTCCTCCAGGTCCTGAAAAAGAAGGTCTGGGTTCGGTGCTTGATATCACGGACAGGGGTGTGGCGGGTCAGGGGCCTGGGGTACAGGTTTTGGTTCCGGCCACTCAAGAGGACACCTTCTCAGCAGCAGCAACAGTGTCTGTGACCAGTCTCGTCTGGTTGGAACACCAACCTGGAGCTGGCCGTCAAAGCGGCGCTCTTACCCGCGCCTCGTACTTGACCGCGGCCGACAGCAGCGTGATGGCGTTCTCCTCAGAGATGCCGCGCTTGATGGCCTCCTGACAGAGTCTCTTCAGCCGGCTCTCTCTGTAGAAGGTGGCCAGGTCCAGCAGGCCTGCACAGGAGAACAGGCTGGTCAGGTCGCCGCTCCCCCCGGTGGTGGCGACTGCTGCTCACCAATAGCGTCCTCTGGTGGCAGGTTGATGGTGTCGGTGTATAGGTACTCCAGGAAGGCTCGGTACACCAGGAAGGAGAACTGATGGATCTCGATGGAGTCCTCATCGTTCTCGTTCAGCAGCGTCCGAAAGTGTTCGCATCTGGGGAGGGAGGGTCACATGACGCACGAGACGGAGGCACATTCGTTTGACCTCCCCCAGTTATTATCAACGCCGCGTCACGCTAGCAGCAGCATCAGTGAGGAGACGCCCGCCCCCTGGTGGTTGGGGATCTAAGGGAGGATTCGGGATGGTGTTGGCACGTCTCCACCGGGGGCTGGACTCTGCTCAGACTCTGAGGAAGTGAGATGAAATGGAAGCCCAAGAGTGGAGCCTGCAGGAGCTGTGCTGCCCAACCGGACCAGACCATTCCTCGCACCTGATTTTCAGCAGAGCCTTGTGGACGTGAATGCACTTCCCATCAACCACGAACTTGAGGTCGGAGATCTCCGGACTGTCGAACTCCTTCTTCAAAGACTGAGCCACCGTCAGGTAATCGTCTCCATCTGGAACCAAGAAGTTACACCAAGATTCAGACTGTCGTTTGGGCATTTCAAGGCACACCGGGTCCTGTGGCTCTGATCTCATGCCGCAATGACGACCTCCCACATCTGAGTCAGAACAGGAGCCAAGAGAAGCGTCAGGGACACGGGCAGGAAACAAAAGCTTCCTGTTTATTTCTCCAGCCTCTTCCAGGAATGTGGTGAGGGGAGGTGAGACGGGACCGATGGGGTCTAACCTGAGAGATCCAGTCCTGCACCGGGAACACACAGGTGAAACGGGGATCAAGTCGACGGCACGTTCCAAAAAACCCCAATTGAATTAAAAAAAAAAAATTTTTAATCCAAATTAAAAAAATGTTCACTCCAAAAAAAAGATGTTTTAATAAAAAAATCAAAGTTTTCAATACAGTGTAAAAATTAATCAGCTGACATTTTGAATATAATACGTTTTTTTCCGTTTCAAATTCAAGTTTTTTTCAGATTCGATTTTTTTATGAGCTCAAACCTGATGGTCACTGAAGTCACATGACAGCACTGAGGTGTGCGCTGGACGTCAAAGAACTTGAAGCAACTTTGACAAACATGGCTCCTTTCTCAGACGGATGGATGAGGCTCCTGAACCCGTCTGTGGTGAGAGTGACTTTTGTCTTCTGTGAGCGAGCGCTCCTCATGGAACAGTGAGCTCCAGTGAAGAAGGAACAGCTTTCTTCTCCACTGACTCCACACTTCATCTCCTCAGCTGACTAGCGTCTCCTCTCTGTGGTCTGAAACCCGACCGCCCCCCAACATTTGAAGAGAAAGCAGCTCCTCAACATCAGCCAGCTCCAATAGTTCCCTTCAGATGGCAGCTCTTCCAGTTGCTCTTCCTTCCACGCTGTGGATGTAGCGCCGTCGCTGGGCGCACGCTGCAGCGGAGGACAGGGAGGAAACACGCGGTGGAACAGTGAGCGCTTCATCTCACTGCTCTGATGTCACCAGGCTCCATGTCTGGACGGCCAGAAGCTCCAGAGTCTGGATATTGCAGTGAGAGTGAATTTTTGTTGCGCCGTGCAGATGTTTTTGTGCTGAGATTGTGTCAGCTGTGCACAATTGCACACGCGCGCAGCCAAGAGGGAACACAGATCACAGGGCCAACTGGGTCGCCGACACACTGAGGGTGAAATGAAAGAGCAGCACACGCACCGACTGACAGCAGGTGCCACGTGACGGCCGGCGTGGCGAAGCAAGCGAAGACGTCGTCCGTGCCGCTGAAGTGCGTGAGGTGGGGACTGGCTACGGCTTGACCTCGGCACTGGCCCCACATCAGGACCTGGCCGCTCTGCGTCTTGGCTGCAGACGTGTGGCTGGTGTGGCAGGCCGCCACCTCCACGATCCTGCCGACCAAACACACCCAGGTTTCTGCTGAGCGGCCGCGGCGCGGGACACACCCACCTCTCTTTGTCTGTGTTGATCAGCGTGGGCACGGCTTGGTTGCTTTTATTTCCGGTGCCCAGCTGTCCGTAGGAGTTGGCGCCCCAGGCGTAGACAAAGCCCTCATCCGTGAGGGCCAGCGTGTGTGCGTATCCACACGCAACCTGAGGAGCCGTGAGATGAAGCGGAGCTCAACGGTGAGGAGACGTGTGGGAGCAGAGGCTTCACCTGGATGACGCTGACGCCCTGGAGAGCCGCGATCCTGCACGGTGTCTGCTGGTTGCCATTGTTGCCCAGACCCAGCTGTCCGTTACAGTTGTAGCCCCAGCCATAGATCTGTGAGGGGAGGGGCCGGGTCAGGACAAGCACAGGCCACTTCCTCGCTTCTACAGTCAGTAGCACTAGACTCGTTCTCGGTCGCGTTTGGATGCGGCCGACCTTCTCGCCGCTGAGCCCGGCTACGTTCCTCTGCTCGGCCCTTACCTCGCCATTGTCCAGCACAGCCATGGAGCACAGCTGACCGCAGGCTATGTTGACCACCACCTTGCTCTGCAAACAGCTGCTGACGCGCCGCGGCGTGGGCTGATTGGCGGTGGACCCTGAGCCCACCTGGCCTGAGTTGTTGTAGCCCCAAGCAAACACCTGCGTGCAGAAAAGACAGGCCCTCCTTCTTCTTCAGTACAGGACTTTGACGTGTGAGAGCAGCGACCGACCTCTCCGTCCGTGGTGAGGGCGATGGTGTGGTGGGAGCCGCAGGCCACCTCCGTCACCCTCTTGCTCAGCAGGTTGGTGGACACCACGGCAGGCGTCAGGCCGTGGTTGGTGGTGCCGTTGCCCAGTTGACTGTAGCCGTTGTGACCCCATGCAAACACCTCACCATCTGCACAGCAGCGGGTGAGCGTCATGCTTCCAGAGACAAGACATTTGAGGACTCTTCAAACGCTCATATGACGCACACGTTACTCTCTTGCTCGTCTCATATCCAGTCCTGAGTCAAAGCTTCACCTGAGCGGACTTCTGACAGGTTCACACTCGGGATGGGCCATGACTTATCGTGCATGCTATATACCCCCAAACACAGTCTCCACAATGACAATTCTGCATCGCACCATAAACTCGAACTCGAAACAGGCGGCTCATTTGAGCACGTGTCCACATGTTCCTATGAACTCATGAGACCACAGTTCATTCAAATGCACCGACTGTATTTGGAGCCTGCCATCTAGTGGGTCAACGCGCAAATGAAGAAAAACAAAGACTGAGCGGAGCATTACAAATGAAGGAAGAGCTGAAGAGCCGCGGTGTCCTCGAGAAGTCTGCAGCACAGGTGGCTTGCAGCACATTTCCAACCACGCAGTTGTGTGCCTTTACCTTCAGCCACTTCCTGGTCAGTCATTAATGAATGAATAAGGTCAAAAATGACCTTTGATTGTTGCGGGGAGGTGTCGCTGTGCTGGCGGCCTCCGATGTTCATTCAACAGCCTCTCCTTTACAGTCTGTACGCCTTCATGTACCCTCAGCTTTTAAAGTCATGGCAGGGTCACTGACACCACCAGGTCAATGATCAACATCTTGAAAGCTCTTGAAACCAGTCCAGCCAAGGTTTACCTGATGTAGCGACGACCACATGTGGCCCAGTCCCGTAGCTCAGGGACACGATCTTCTTCCCGCACAGGATGTCGATCCTGCGTGGCTCGATGGTACTCTGGAGATCCCCGAGACCAAGACACCCGCTGCAGTTGGTGCCCAGAGCGAAGACCTGCGGCAGAGGCAACGTTGGCTGGCTCCACTGAAACGACCAGAACCTGTGCGACCAGGTCTACATGGATGTTCAATGTATCAATATACCCCGAGACAATATTGGTGAGAACTCGACAGGCTTCAAGCACGAGCTACTCGCGCTGATACACTGGACTGTTGACCTAGGAAGGGACAGGGTCTGAGTCCGGACAGTGTGCTCGGGTTACATCACCATCAAATCCAGGAAACAGCTTCCACGTTGTTCGGGGGAAGATTTGGGAAGTCAACACCACGTCAACACAGCAATGTTCCCCACATGCCGCAGCACATTGGAGCCCAACTGCCTGTCGAGCTTGAGACCTACAACCCCACATCAAACACACAACTCCTCCATGTCTACTGGCTCAGAGAAAAGGAGCAGCCAGAAGACCAACTCTCAGCTTTACACACAGGACTTCATTAATACAGGAGAATTGGCGTCATTAAATCAGTCGTGTTGTGACTGTTAGCAGTTGAACAGACCAGCACAATGAGACGATGACTTCGTGTTTCTCTAATGTTATCAGCGTGTGTTGCTCACTAAATGCCAACATTCACAACTTGGTCACAGCACCGAGGAGCCTCGTTTTCATTGTTTTGGAGCCTTCATGACCCTGAGCAGCAGGCCAGCGGGTGGTTTAAAGAGACCACAGTGTTCAAAACACTGGGAGCAGCCTGGTGTCTAGAGGAAGAAAGGGATGCAACGTGGAGTTGGGCTGAGGTTCAATTCCATGAAAACCAGAGAGATCAAACGACTTTTATGTTAAGCGCAGGCCGGTTCGGGTCAGAAGCACAACACACCACCACCCTCTGGTCGGGATAAAAATGGCCTCCACACTGGTATTAGCCTGCCACGGCTAAAGATAGCCTCTTATCTGCTTATCTCTGTGGCAGGGAGTGCATCTGCAGGGAGAGGAAGAGGCTTACACAGAATCAATCTGGGGGAGAAAACTCACAGTGAAGTGCCTGACATGCTGCTGCGGAGCACAAGTGAGACGGCGGGGGTCGTTACCTCGTCGTTAACTGTCACGTAAAGAGCTTCGTTTGCCGCGCTGCCAAACACACAAGCTTGCCGGATCAGACGAAGGTCCTCAGGAGGGAGGAGAGCAAACACTGGCCACTTCCCCACGTCCAGCATCCTCCTCGCTGCCGACAGAGGGAGTCACGTCGACTCAGCAGGAGCCTGAAGGCTGGACACGGAGCGGGTGAAGGAAAACGGCCCCGCCCACGCACGCGGCCCCTGGTGTCCTGGAACACAGCAGACGAATATACTGTCGTATTGACGTGCGTACGTGACCCCATCTCACAATCACGCATCTCTTTGTCGGTTCCTCTCGGCTCTGGTCCCAGTCCAGCTGGGACGACCAAGTGAAGGGAAGCCGAGAGCCCCTCGGGGCCTGGTCTTGACCCAGCAGCTCGCACGCAGACGTTTTGCCGGACGGTTTGTCAGTTTAGCACCACCCAAGAACAAAGACCTTACCAAGCGAACGTGTCTCGACACCACCGATGCGTGGTTCGCGTGTGTATGGGACTGTGGTACTAGCTAACGATAGATGTCTGTTGACCTCAGTCCCGTGTCCACGTTCACGTCATCTACCTCGTTGTGAAAACGCCATCTGACAGGCTGCCCCAGTCACAAGAGTGAACTCTAAACGAGTCGTTACACCGCGTCTGTGTGGCACCTTTCGTTCTTCTCCTGGCGAGTTCCACGTCACAAATGCCGTTCCCTGGTGTCCAACAACCGCATGAACTCGTCGGGCTGCATGGTCGGCAGGTCAGTGGGAGCCTCTGGAGTCCATGTCGGTGGAGTTTGTCCTCACACCAGCGTTGTTGAAGCAGCTAGGCAGGTTAGCTTGCTAACTTCCGACCAGCAATGTAAACACAGCGCGTCCGCTCGCGGTGAGTTTGGTCAGCCTCGGAATTTGGAGCTTCGGCCTTCAGCGTTTCTAATGCGGCGTCTTCTGCTTCTTTCGCTCACGTAGAAAGGTGAAACAGTCAGTTAACGTGATTCTGTTGCCACCGACTGTGGCACAAAATGGAGATTGAGAGTCAATTCAAGCGCGTCGTTTATTGCCGTGTATTACTTGCACGGACGTGAATGCATCATACGTCCGACAGCTTTGATTCTCACCGGAGACTCGCGGACTCAGTCATAAAGACGCCCGCTGCTGACCGCACCACACCACACCTTGTGTTTTTCACCGCCTCCATTGCGTGTTTGTCACGCTAACCAGCACCAGTTGTCTTCCCAGAGGACCGAGGTCCACTTGACTGTTGGAGTTCGTCTTCCATTGAGCCAAGGCTCAAGATTTTCATTTTGTCCGCTGAAGTTGTTTCCTCTCCTCTCACCCGAGCGCTGCCTACTATACCACGTGATAAATAAAGGCACAATACACGTCATATGTGTTATGAAGTGTCATGGGATTATTTGTATATTGTTATATCACAATCTGAATTGAGAAAGTCATTGCTGTACTGTTTATTACCAATGTGTCATGTAAACCTATCATTTAAAATAGTGTCAAACCCGAGTTGAAGGTCCCTGGGACATGAGCAGCGGTGACAGCAGCCCACACCTCACAGTACGGCCTGGGAGGATTAGAATAAGCTAAGGCCGTCCTGTGTTCTTGCCACAGTGGAGTGGTTGAGGAACGGAGTCATTGTTGGGATCACCTCCACCACATCAAAGACAGCCTGCGCTGGTCCAGCCTGACTGAATCTGTAGCCTTGTGTGTTGCACTTTGAGAGAAGGCGACAAATGAAAACACATTTGCAATCAAGTCTTCACTGGCAGCCGCTGGGTGCTGTCCCACTGACTCCATCTCTTCTCTTCTATCTCAACAGGAGCAGTTCCTACCATTTCTGACCGCACTTGCTTTTCCCAGATACATGGTCGCATTTCTCTGTGTCTTACTTCCAACTCATTGCTGAGAAGAGGGTTTCTGGTTCCACAACAGGTGTTTGGCGAGCTCTTCTCCCATCTCCTGGAGTCCACCAGCACCGCCATCAACGAAGCCCCTCACGAGTGTTGGCTCACACACAAGGCGCTTCTAAATAGACCAGGGATGGAAATGAGGACCGCGGGTGTAGTTCACAGCAATGCCCATAGGGATGCGCCAGAGGCAAAGAAGAGAAGCCCTTCTGGGACACCGGCTCGTGATGTTGGAAGAATGTTCATTTTAGCGTGGCTCCGATTTCCAAACTGATGACGAGGAGCAGAACGTGTTCGCCCACACTGATTCTGATGACAACACTTGCTGAGCACAGCGATCATAAACGTGTGTTTAGAGTCCTGTGTGTGAGAACCTGTATGAGTTGTTGGCCAACAGAGCGAGGACATCTTGAGGGCACTTCCGGCCGGGCCTCCCCTTGTCAAGCCTCAGTCAGTACAAAGTAGCTCAGCCATTATCGTTGGCTTTGGTTCAGAGTAAAGGTTAGGTTTATTCAGGCGAGAGGCCGGGGGAAGGGTGACGCACAACGTCCCCACGGGGAGAGCAATGTTGGCTCTGGTTGGAATGGGATTGTTGGGAGTGAAGGTTCTGAGGTCCAGTTCCCAACCATCAAGCAAGTCACACTTTGATCGATCACCAAGAGCCTCATTGGCGATCCTCATCTTCTCCAGCTCCATCATCCATCACCGTCGACCTCTCTCCTGTCCACGGGTCCAAACATCTCACAGACTCATCCTGTCATCCTGTTTTCACACACTCCCAGCCTCTCCCACTGGCCAGTGGGGTGTGACGTCACACCCGTCCTGTCGCACTCTCTTCTTCGCCGAGCTCCAACGCACACGTCAGTGTGAACCGTGAGTCACTCGAGTCACCAAAGGTTCCACTGACGCCACTTCTCAGTGAACGGGAGCGGTGTTGACGTGTCACCCACACTCGGACTGGTGCGCTCACCCAAAGTGAGGGACAACGACAGTCTCATCCCGTGGACCAGCGTCTGTAGAAACACACACAACAACAAATTCATCAAATCACTCGCTTCAGAAAAAGGATTCGTCATCGTTGCCGAGCTGCGCATGCGCAGACAGTGGAGCGAGCGATGGCGAAATTCCTGCTTTCCTGCGAGCGACAGGTCTGGCTGGAAAGTTAGCGCGATCCGACCGCAGCACCGAGCATCGGCAGCCCTGCAGTGTCTCCGTGGTCCCTCCAGCCTCTTGCGGACCGTGACAGCGTGCCGCCTCGCGCTTCAGACTTGGAGGAAAGCACACTTTGCTAATTATTAGCCGGCTAGCTCTGGGAAGCTAACGTTAGCATGCCACTTCTCGACGTGTCCGGCGTTCGTCAAGGAAGATAGCAAGTTTGTTGGAAGTGTCAGGAACACAGCGCTGAATCTCCTGGGAGTGGAACGGCCGAAGAACCGACGTTGACCGCTGCTGCTGAGCCGACACACCGAGTGAGTATGGCTGGCTACGACATCTCGCGTTGGATGCGTCATCGGTCCCAGTTGGTGAAACAGTCGGCAGGTGAAGCCCGAGTCCGACACTGCGAGCGAACGCCTCGCAACACGTGACACAAGGGTTCAACACTCAAACGAACCCGGTGGGCGCCCGAGTGAAGGGATGTGTGTCCCTGGCTGGGACGGTTGGCTCGGAGATGCCGGCTTCTGACGCCGACGTGCTGCTCTCGCTCTCTTCGGTTGGACCGTGACCCCCGCCATGACCGCGCTTCTCCTCCATGCAGGATCAGATCAGCTCTGATCAAACGTGCGAGCGTGTCACCAACCCGTTCGCTCGTGCTGGTCTTGATCGAGAATCTTCGTTATCATTGATCCGTGCGGCGACCTGACTCACGCAGTTCAAAGGTCGAGATTCAGTGCTGCTCAGGATGTGATCTAACGCCTGCCGAACCGGTGTGAACTGCTGGTACTGAGAAGGATGTGTATTTGCCCTACGTGATCTGGCAAGAACCTCGTCACACAAGTGCTGCCTCGAAAGGCACTGCAGTTGCTTTGGAAGTTAACTGTTGTGTGGCTTGTTGTTTTGACTCTTTGTGGCCTCAACGTGCTTGTAAATCCTGAAACAAAACTGTCCATGTGTTTCAGAGCTTCAGTCCTGCCGTTTACATTTGGTCTGGCTTCCTTCGTGCAGAAAGCATAGATCTGAATGGTCCGACTCACTTGCCCCATCTCTTGTTTATTTGGTCGTATGACTCTGAAAAACGAGGCTCCTGCTAGTCAAGCATGTTTTAGGAGAGAGGGTTTTTCCACTCTTCAGATATTTGTCTAAAATTCTATCTGAATATAATTCAAAATAAATGTTATTTCAGGTTCATCCGAATGTATTCACCGTTTGCTGTTTTTTTGTTGTTGTTATGGCTGGGGCAGAGAAGCTGTAGCTCTCCCCTTCACTTCCTCCTTTGAAGACCTGATCATCACTGGAGGAGAATGTCTTCTCCAGCTGAGGATCTTAGGGATGTGCCAAACTCTTCCCGAGCAGAACGTGAAAATGTTTTGTTTGAAGACGCTCGCTATATTCCTCCTCTGTGATCCTATGTCTCTGCTCAGCCCTTGCTTTCAGCATAATGTGGCTCCTTAAATGAGATGGTTTTTGTTGAGTTTTTTTCAGGCTCTCATTCTTAAAACTTGAAGTATTCAATATACTGCTGTGGGTCTGTGTTCGCAGAGATATATATATATACTGTATAGATGTAGGTCCGTGCAGCACGCTGACAAACCCGTGTTGTTCTTACTGTGGATGGTCAGATGACAGACAACTTCACAAAACCCTTCAACGCGGCTGGTTGTTCGTGCCATCTCGTGTAGTCACACCGACTGGATAGAACTGAGAAACCTATTTCAGGACAGCGATGGCTCAGTAAGTTCCTCCATGTGTGGATGGATGTATTGCATTGAGAGGTCACATGACCAGCTCACTTCCTGTGTCACCAGCTGTATTCAAGCACCAGTACAGGTTTTGACAAACTCATTTGCATTAGTTTGGACGGAGGCGTCTCGAGGGGGCACGTTGACATCGCATGGTGCCGGATGATTCAGGAAGAATGAACTCCGGGTCAGATTCGTGTCAAGCTCCTTGCCAGGAGACGTCAGAGGGGCCTGTGTAAATGTTTAACGTTTCGTGTTTTTGGATCCAAAAACCCTGTTTACACTCCGACTGTAGTCTCAGTCGGAAGTCTGCCCGTCCGTCACATCTCGGCGTGGGCGCAATGATGCTTTGTGATTGTGAAGAACTTGGACTTGCAGACTTGTATATGACGAGGCCGTGACGCTGTGCTGTGCTCTCCAGCGCCGCCGCCCATCTCCACGCTTGGTTAACTGTTAGATTTAAACACAAACGAGTGATGATGTTGGAGACAAACTCCAGTAAGTTTCATGATAGAACAAGTGGGCTTTCAAAACAGAATGCAGCGAGACAAAATGCATTTAGCGTGAGGCGCCATTTCTCGCCTCACGCGTCATTTTTGCCCGTCTCACACATCCTTGCGCGATACCGAATAAACGCTTTTCAGAGAAATAAAAATGAAATGATGCAGTAGACAGTGACTGAGGAACTATATGTGCAATATCGAGGCACAATATAGCCGTTATACATACAGCCGTTGCAACGATTTCAGTGAAGAGCTGTTCAGAAAGGTTCTGGACTGTCACACTGACCTGGTGCTGCCACTGACCAGACACTTGCAAGTTGATGTAAGATGGTGATCAAACAGAAAGCATGTTTTTAATGATATGTTTCGATCTGTTTCTGTTGCATGGCCTACCCCGAGTGAGTCGCCTGGTCAAACTTGCTCTGACCGGAGGAACTTTTGCGGGTGTGGTGTGCTCTCCCATATGCCACTTGTTGATGCGTTGCTCTCTGTTCTGGTCTGTTGTCTCTGTCTCTGTCGAGTTGGCACATCAATAAGCAGCAGAACTCCGTATCAACACCTGTTAAGGGACACTCTTTTTTTGATTTTGGTCTGCGGGAGGAAACTTGAGCTCCCACAGGAAGACACTGAAGCATTTGCGGTTCAAAGAAACCCGGTGGAAGCTGCTTTGACTGACATTTAGAGCTTGTTTTGTGAATGATGTTCTGTTGCCAGAGCTTCTGTTTCTGGTTCCATAATACCAGATTCAGAAGTGCCGGACCTGAGGTGAGGGATGCCCAAACGCCCAACTTTCCACCAGAAATACAAGTGAAGAAGTCAGTTTCACTCAGCTGTGATTGGAGAGCTTGCTTGCTGCATGCTTTAAAGTGACTGTGGCACACGACAAACATGTGCTTGAAAGTGCTGCGCGTGACTCGACAAGCAGTCTACATGGAAAAAGTTAGAAATTTGGAGCAAACGTTTGTGTCTTGACCTTGGATTCATGTCACCCAGCCGTCCTGCTGGGCCGTGGAAGGGGACATAGGTTAATATCCGTTGGGTAGATGCATTTGTCGGCACCATTTTATAATATATTTGTAATCCGAGCTGCCGATCTCTCTCACCCTCACGTCCCAAAACAAAAGACAGTCTGTGACATTGCATTGACAGCCATGCTTTCCTGTAGAGCAGGGCTCCTGAACCTTTTCCAGAGCAGATGAGTCTGGGGCCTGTTCAAGGAATAGAACCGATTCATTCCTGTGATGGCTGATTTCAGTGTAAATGAAAGTATCGCCATAAAATGTTCTTATTCATTTCAAAAACCGTGTTCACTGTAGGGGGCGCCATCGCTTCCTTCATCATTGTTTCTGTCCGAGAACTTCTCCATAGCTGGTCACTGTCACAGATGTGCAGCTATTAAAGCTGAGCGTCTCACGGCCCAGAGGTGGGAAACAACAACTCCTCGTGGACCTCTAGGGGGTGGTCGCGACCCAACCGTGGGCCTTGGCCCTGTGGTTGAGAATCACAGCTGCAGAGCACAAGTGTGCACCGATGCTACATACAGGCCTGGCGTGGGTTCTGCAGGGTTTTAGACGCGTCTCAAATGGCATCGAGCGAAAGATGCCATCTTGCACCGTGTCCCTGAGGAAACCTCGGATTTGTCAGTTTAGTGCTGCTCTTGCAGAATGATAGGAAAATGTGTCAGTCATTTTGATCTGAATTGGTGATCGAGAGCTGCCTTGAGCTTCTGCCCCTGTGTTCATCATTGGCTTAACTTGTAATGGAAGCTAATCATCTATCTATTGCTGCATCCACTGCCGGGGCGTTGACCAGTCAAGTCCGAAGTTGATGCAACATGTCAACCACAACAGTTGGCACCAATTGACCGGCTGCCTTGACAAAGCTAATTTAGCGTGGGTTCCACGCTGCAGCAGTCACTCCTGAACCCGCTTCAGTGACCAGCGGTGTTGATGGAGATTGCTGTCTAAGCTGTGGGGTGGGCGGGGCTTCTTGAGCAGATAAGCCAGATCACAGTGGGTCTTGAAGCGCATGCGCCAGACTGTGATTAGCTCCAAGGACACACCAAGCTGTTGAGTTCAGGCCGCGGAGGCCCATGCTGAGATGCTGGTGGGTGGAAGTGCCGACATCTCTGGACCTCACCGGCTCTGATTTGCATGTCATCCGTCCATGTGGTTTGTTGTTGTTGCCTTTGACTGATTTGTGTGTTCTGTGTGTGGTTGTGGTGTGTGTTGCTGGCCCACAGTGACCAAACACGAGACAAGACAAGACAAGAGGTGCTGTTGACCAACCAACAATCCGGTGCGGCATAAAACGTAATTGCGGAGGCGAAAATATGTGGCGACGAAATGGAAGAAGGTCTCCATTCATCACTTGTCAAGAGTGGATGTGTCCTGGAGAGAAAGTGGAGAGCAGGTCTGGCTGTCAATGGGTGCTTGCTTGTTCCGCCCGCCATGTTTGTGATGTGGTCAGTGGTCACAAGCGGTTTGACTGAGTCCACCGTGACAGCCTCCTGTGTCGCCTCCATCTACCGACCGATTCGTGCTGACTGAAACGCCAGCCATCTTGGAAACCAGTTTGAGGTGAGCCTTGTTTCAGACGCAGGTGTCTAAACCAGAGGAAGTGACAAATCACTGGGTGAAACTCGCCCACCACCCTGAGACGCTGAGCCAGTGCTTGGGTTTGTCGACCATCCACTGAAGAGGCAGCATTTGAAGGGGTTCATGCCAGCTGTGGCCACATGTTGGAATACAGATCACTGATGACTCACCGGTCAGCTCTGCATTCAGAACCAGAGTTCCAAGTAGATCGGGGCCCCGGCACTCTCCTCGCATGACATTTATCTGCAAACCTGCCCTTTATTCTCCCCCAGCCTCTCTGCAGTTTTGAGCTGGATACAGACTGGCGCTGGAGCTGACATGCTTCTAACAACTCCGGGTCATTTCCAGTCCAGTGGTCCCTGAGATCAGTGGATCTCTTGTTGATGATGTTTTCAAAAGATTACAGAGACGAGAAAGCTGTGGTGTTGGTCTGGTAACGCTTTGTTGTGTCAACCGCTTGTGACTTTGCGTTAAAACACTTTTTCTTGGCAAGAGTTCAAGAGGTAGAGAACCAAGCTGCTACTCAGATGGGTGTGTTTGGCCGAGCTCTGCTGAACCCCCCAACAAGACTGAGGCCAGTGAGCCAGCTCCGCGGCTGGCTGGACTCCAGCGCAGTGTTTGGTGCTGTGGTTACCTTGTCTGTGACTCAGTTAAGTTCTGGACAAGGTGTAGAGTCGGAGAGTGGTGGCCTTTCTGTGCCAGGCTCATGACACACATCTTGCAGGACATGTGGACAGTAGAGGAGGAAAGCTGCACGGCAGACTCAGTCACACTGGTCTGGTCTTGTTGAAGTACATTTCCTATTTCAGATTGCCTCTCTGACAACCAGTTGCTTCCTGTGTAGCCCTTCTACAGTCCTCAAAGTGCCTCACGTATCGTGTCTCCTCATCACGTCTGTCTCTAGGACCATAAGGTGTCTAGCTCTTCATGTTTCTGCTGCTGAGGTTTTGAGACTGGGTCGCACCAGAGCAGGCTTTTAGCGAGGATTTTGAAACGGGGCGTCCAAAACCAATGGGTCAGTTTTGTGAACGATTGTTTAAAGTTTGGAAGTTATCTCGGGTTCCTCCTGTCATCAGTGTCAGACATCCCATGAATAGTAGCGCTTCCATGCCGCGAGTGTCATGACTTACCGCAGGATTACGACCGTAAACAAATATGGCAACCGCGATGGCCAAAATTCGGTTGCAAAAGGTTCGGGAATCTGTGAATTTGGATCATATTCAGTGAAATTACCGGACGGAAACGCAATTGAATGTAAACCAGTGAGATGACACCAGGAGTTGGCTATTGTACAGGCACAGGCACTCATGATACATTTAGGGCGTCCTGCTGAGGAAACAGGGAGTCAGGTTTTCAGTGCGGGAGGGCGTCCATTTTTGCATGTTTTGCAAGACGCCCTCTTGCTGAAAGCCTGTACCAGAGTCCCTCCACGTCTCATGCCACTTGTAGCTGAAACAATCTGTTTTTATTCCTCACAAGCAGAGGTGTGCTTCAAGTAGCTGTCGTGCTGGAGGAATGTCTGGGATGAGCCCAACACTGCACATGCCTCCGCTGAATCGAATCAGTGAGACGACTTCCACGTTCAAGAATGGTGTTGGCTCCTTGCCGGGATTTAAACTGGCGCCCCCGTAGGATCTTCTCTAGCAAGCCTTCGGTGTTGTGTGCTCCACTGTGTTACCTAGCAACCTGAACAATGGCGCACACATTTGTCACCTTAGTCTCCTGAAAGTTGTTTCATAGTCGTGATTAGATTGGTGTTTTGTGAAGTCAGGCTGTCAGGTTCGGAGCGACTTCTGAACTGGTGTGAGCAGCCATGGTCGGGAGACGTCCAAGCGTGAGGGGGCTAGGCTTGCGTCCATCAAATGACTCCTATATGCTGATTTATTTATTCTATTTAGATTCACACATGCCTGATGAATAATGTTGTTAGTCTTTTAAATGTGACGTCACACTGTGCCTGGAACAAAACACTCACAGGCAATTCAACAGAAAATCACGCTACCTGTTGTGATGCTGCAGAGGCGCCTACCTGCTGCAGCAGCAGACAGTCAGCCACGTCCTTCTCCGTCAAGGGAAGTGACAGCACAATTGCAGTTCAACGTGTGCACCAACAGAGTCAGCCCCCGCGGTAAAACAACTGTCTTTTTGCAGCAAATCACTGCACCAAATTTGAGCGCTACCAAGAGGCCATTGGAGAGAAAGCCAACTGCAGTGTACCGCTGGCGAAACCAATGCTAATGGAGTTTATTTTGGAGGAGCAGCCATGTTTTGTTGCAGAGAGCCAGAGCATTCCGCAGGTAATAGTGGACCTGGACCCCAGAAACTCATTCCCTGGACATGTAGTGGATGGAAAGAGGAGCGGTCTGCCAGGTCAGAAGGCAACATGTGATGAGTGAACTTTACATTGTGGGTTTGACCTGTTCATTGAAAAAGGGAATAAAAGTAACAGTAAGTAATATTTTATAGTAAACACCGCCTTTTGTCTTGTTTGTTTTGCATCAAAAGATGCAATGTGCTGTTGGGATGACGATCGGTGCACCCCTCAGGGAGACCTTGAGAACCTTCTGAAATCCCCCTGAAATCAAAGAAGGCCCTCGAAGTCCAATTGCTCCCAAGTTAGGCTTCTTTTCAACCAATGCTCAACAGTTCCTAAAGGTCCGGCAACATTTCCATTGACTGATTGTGTGCCTGTTGCAGGAGCTCCTCACTCGTGGTGTGAATGAAGGAAACATGGCGGACCACAGCCCAC
This sequence comes from Synchiropus splendidus, assembly GCF_027744825.2. Taxonomy (NCBI): domain Eukaryota; kingdom Metazoa; phylum Chordata; class Actinopteri; order Syngnathiformes; family Callionymidae; genus Synchiropus; species Synchiropus splendidus. The sequence goes on along the minus strand of NC_071334.1, from coordinate 71,211,273 downwards.
CTCTGGAGTCTGGCCAGCTGCTCAGCCCTGAACTCCCAATCCTGGCTTCGCCGCCTCCCTCGGCCATGGTCAACGGCGAGGGCTCCCAGCAGGTACTGCCTCTGGTCCATCTTCTCTCCACGCTTCACGTCTCCTGTAGCCTGAGCCACATGTTGGCCTGCACGCTTGTGTGTGTTGAGCACCTCATTTATTAAAGGCATTGATGGGTTCCCTCAAGAACGGGTAAATCCAGCAAACACTCCATGTCAGTGGCATCAGAAACAAGCACAATAGGTGCCGATGACTTCAGGTGCAGAAGAGTCGGCCCTCGGCACTGCAAAGGTGCTGCTCCTAGCAAGTCAACTGCAGCGGTTTCTCTCTGCGTGTGTAGGAGTGCTTGCGTGTTGACAGCCGGGACAACGATTTCTGGGAGGATTATTTTCCTGGGAGTGATAAAACGGATGCTCAACAGGTATGAACAGTTGCAGCACTAAATACTCATGAAAATAAAAGTCTTCGACGGATACTGCTGTGATTAACAATGGTCTTGAAATCTTTGGTTACCTCAAACTAATGCACTAAAACACAGCAACACCTATATGTTTCGGGGGAAAAAAGAAAAGTGTGCACCGTCACATTTGCTGTACGTCAGCAAGTCTTGTGTGCGTGTAGAAGCCTGCACCGCGACGCCACCAGACTCTGTCATGAGAGAGCGGTGTCCAATAGAGCAGGGCTTCGTCACCTTTTTGATCCGGGGGCCCACATTTTCCAGAAATATTACATGTAGACAAGCCAAAACCTTGTGAAATGGCATGAAACAGACATGCCAAGATATTCATGGTGGAATATTTGGTGACTATCACAGACGTGCAGCGGTCAGGTCAGTTCACTGACTCACTACTGCCACCATACGTGGCTCATGGGTTAAAGCTGAGCCTGTCACGGTCCAGAGGGGTGGAACAAGCAAACCTCCAGGGGCCCTGTAGGGGGCGCTCGCAGCCCCACCATGGGCCCCAGCTCTGTGGTTGAGAACCCCTGCAACAGATTTTGCCTTTGGTGGGCAGCAGGTGCGTGACCCACCCCAGCCTGTGTTGACCCGGCAGCTGGCGTGGACTCACTCTTGGTTGGGACCGTGGTCAGCCTGAGAGTGATTGGCCGTGACAAGGCTAGCTGATTTCCGTGTCATTGACAACCATGAGTGTGATTCGCTGGGTTTCCATGACTTCCAGCGAGAACGCACTGAGCCCTCAGTGATCTCTTTTTTCCGTCATTTCCTCCGTCTCATGCCGTTTGTGCAGATAAGGTTGCTAATATTAGCTCCAGCCCTCCTGTCACTTTCCACTGTGGAAAGGCCCTGCCTCACTGAAGGCTTCGCTCCCTCCCATCAGACTGCTGCTCATGTTCTCGTGCAAGTCACTCACTGGATCACACCTGTCCACGTCCCGCCTTGGCGTCGATGTGTTTTCTGCGTCCAGTGAAATGGCTGCTTCCTGGTTCGCCTCATTAGCTCATCCCTCAGAGCAATGTGTTGCTCTGCATGTTGACATTGGCTGAATTGGCAGAATGTGTTTTCTAGTGGGGGATGACACAGCTCGAACATCACAGAGCTGTCTGATACCAGGCAGCATGAATTGCCTGTGTTTGCTTCCAGATATGTACCAAGTGTTTCTCATGAAAACAATGCTGGGGCCGAACTGAAACGTTTCGTACTCTGTTCTGATACACAGAGCTATGTGGGGCCGTGCAAGCCCCTGTCAGCAGAGTGTTGCGCTCAGTGACGTGTAAGAATTCAGCCTTCAACCATGCATCCCCGGACAACCCTCAGTCATATTGATGCTTTGAAAGCAGCATGTACAACCTGAGCAGGAGACTGAGCGGCTCCCTCTCACTCAGCTGTGTCTGGCTAATCACGCGCAGCGTCATCGACCGGGGTCCTTGTACGAGCCCTTGCTGTACGTATGTGTATATATATATATATATATATATATACACAGCATATATTAGGGCTGGGGTTTGATTAAAAAAAAAATCTCATTCATTAGAGAATTTGTGATGAATTCATCGCAGTTTAATGGTATCAGAATATCGGTATAGAATATTTGCCTCAAGAAGCTACATTTTTTCAATTTGAATGAATCTGGTCTATGACTGAATCCAATGATGGAGCCACACATACATTTAAACAACAACACCACATTGTTCATCCTGCACCAGTTTGACAAAAAACCCACCGTGGTGGCTCTGTTCAAGTCTTTATATCACCTGAGTTCAACGAGAGCTGTCGAGATGTCTTGAGAATAATTTCAATTTTCTATTGTTTTATTTCAAGTAGACTCAGAGCAGTGGAAACCAGTGGTGAGCATGAAACAAGGTTTGTGCTTGGCTGGTGTTTGAGCTCCTCTGGAAAGTGAGCGAGGATACTGACATGGGCAAAATGATGTCGGTTATCGTGGGAAATATTGGTCAAGGTAGATGCTGGGTTTATCGGCCAGGCTTGCCTCTTTTTGCCACCACCGGTTTCTCTTGTCTGCTGTTCCCAGTGGTGAATGACGATGAGGTGGGATTTGTATTGAGCGAATGGGGTCGCTGCAATGGCGCCGTCGTCACATGGTATTTCCTGAAGGACGTCCAGATCTTTGTCAGACATCTCTCTGATCTGATGGTCACCCTCTCCACCAGGTCTTTGTTGCTAGATTTAGCTTTCCGGGGAATCTTTGAAGACGAGCTTGAACCCGTGTCTCTTTGGAGGTGTGTGAAGATCCTGACAGCCGCGGAGTGAGGGGCAGGAACTCCTGGCGGGGTCTGGCCCTGACTCAGCGCGGCAGGACTCTGGTGACGGTGAAGAGGATTAGGAGCGACGTCTGACCGACCTCTGCATCGCTGACCTTTTCTTCGAGGAGCCACATGGACGCCCCACTCTTTGTTTCTCGTTTCCTCTCTGCCTTGGTATTAACGCTCTGTTGGAGGAATTACAGTGAGTCAGAGAGGGTTGTTGCCGTGCGTCGTTACCTGAGATGATTCCTTTGCAGAGATGGCTTTGGCCGTAACATAATTCACTGTCTCCACCTGTCCTGATGGCCTCCTCATCTGCAGGTGTGCTGGCAACAGGTTGAGTTAGTGCCTGAATTATGCTGTGCTCTTAGCCTCGTCTGCCTGTCGTCATTTCCTTCATCCTAGAGAAACATTCCGAAATGGACCAGTGGAGATTAGCGTTGTGGCCAGTGCCGACCGGGCTCATATCAGGTCCGTTCTGTTCTGCTTTAATTCATTGGAGCAAGGCAAAGCTTGCAGGCAGCGTTATTTTTATCCAGCTCACTATTATCCGCTTTAACTCTGAAGCCAAAGTACTTCCAGATGTCTGCTTTGTGTTGTAGTGGCGTGATGACTTTGTCAGCCATGTTTGCCCAAATGGCCGCGTTTGCAGTGGTGACTACCTCTACTACAGGAATGGCAGTGCGCAGCAAAGTGGCAATACGGCGCCATCTACCGGAATGGCAGTGCGGAAATTGTGCAGTTCACAATGCGTCTGATCCATGTCGAATCAGCGAGTAACTCATGGAGACGAGGAGAAGTTATCCATATCAAGTGCTGATTTCGTGGTTTCCTGGAGTGTGCATGCGGCTTGGCTTGAACCATTGCAAGCTGCGGTGCTGAGCTCCGATTGGAGCGTTCCTTCTGCCTCTGAGAGACTGTTGTAGAATGAGAGTGTGGTCTGCAGATGACATGGTGCCATGTGTGGCCTGAAGCCACGAACCACACCACAGTGAGTTCTTTTTTCGAACCTCGCCACGACACACCTTGGCCATGCTTGAGATGTTGTGACAACTGGTCAGCCGGGGAATCATCTGTGGAAATGTGTGCCCACTATTTATCAACTGCTGGAAGGAGGTGGGCAGTGTTTGGCCACCGAGACAAGTCAGGCCTGTTACTGCGCTAGCAACAACAAACTTGGACAAGTGGATAAGTTCATTGTTTACTCATCAAAGCTGATTCAACGCCGTGCAGCAGAGACTATTTGGGAAGCTGAGATGTATTGGGACAGCAGTCGAAATGACTGTATAGATGTCGAACAGCTTGTGTTTCAGTGAATCTCGTCCAAGATTTGAAACTTCCTGCTGAGGGAGTTTCTGGAGTCGGGGTGCACCGATACCACTACAGACATCTGGGGTTTGGGTATCGACCGATACCAGTGTGGAAGTTTGAACCTTCGAGCCATGCGAGCAAAAGGCAAAAATGGCTTCATATAGAAACTTGGTATTTATTCAAAGAAAGTGTTGCTGTTGCAGTTGTCAGCTGCTAGCTGCTGCCATGTTATCATTCTGAGGGGCGCCACGTGTGATGTCAGTGTGAGCACTAACCACAGAGTTTAAACACCAAGATCGGCTTCCTGGATCAGTCTTTTTTCGCCGATCCCACTTACAGAGGCTGGATCGGCGTGATGTCTGATACCAGGATCGGGATCGGTGCATCAGTCGTCATGAGTTCTACTCTGGTCACGCTTGGAACTCAAAACGCAGACAGATGGACCTTCAGATGATGGGGCTGAGTAACCACAAACCAAGAACGGTGAGATCTCCAGAGTTGGCAGGTGGACCCTGAACATCGAGTGACTATGAGAGGACCATGTTCATCAGTGACGGTTCCACTTCCCAAACACAGTTTTCAACCGGCCGAAGCGTTCATATGGGAAAAGAACTGGTTTGGATCCTGAAAAGTTGGAGCCAAAAGTTAGTTCTTGACATCATTGGTGGACGTGTCAAATTCCGTTTACAAATTGAGAAGGAAGTAGACGAAGTGGCAAAAATTCATCTCAGCGTTACTTTGTTTGCTCTGGCGTGAGTCAGCCACATGAACTTGCTCACAGTCATGTCTGCAGCACGTCACCAGTACACTGCGAAATCCTTTATCTCACCATGCCATCTCTTGGTATTTCCTGAGGCATCATCAAATTGGCTCAAATTACCATTCCACACGCGAGGAGACAGTTTCTGGCTGGTTCTTCCCCAGATTGTTTTTTCCTCCGTTCAAACGTTAGCCACAGTGAGACATCATCCATGTGTGTGAATGAGAGGGAGCCAAGTGGACAGGTGAAGCTACAGGATGCAGAGATGAAGAACTGTCCAGGGCCATGGAGAGTGTGAGGAAGAGGTGAAGAAGCAGGTGCAGGCAGGATGGAATCACTGGAGAAAAGTGTCAGGTGTGATGTGGGACAAAAGGGTGAGAGGGAAAGGGTCCAAAAGGGTGGTGAGGCCAGCAGCGTTGTATGGTTTGGAAACACTGAGGAGAAGACAGGAGGCAGAGCTGGAGGGAGCAGAGATGAAGATGCTGAGCTTCTCTCTGGGAGTGAGAGCAGGATGATGAGAGGATCAGAGGGACAGCACATGTGCTCAGGTCTACAGGAGACCAAGTCAGAGAGGCTGGATGGAGATGGTTTGGACATGTACAGAGGAGAGAGAGAGAGAGAGAGCCAGCACATTGGTAGATGAAGATGTTGGGATGTTGGAACTGCCAGGCAGCAGGTGGAGAGGAAGGCCACAGAGGAGGTTGATGGAGGTGGTGAAGGAGGACATGAGGTTTGGAGGTTTGAGAGGAGAGGAAGCAGAGAACAGGGGGAGACAGAGGAAGGTGATCTGCTGTGGCCACCACTGAAGGAAGAAGCCCTCAGAGAAAGATAAAGATCTTGGTGTTCACACAGCAGCTACGTCACATTCACACACTGTAAACAATGATGAGGAACAAATAGTGAGACCTTGAACTGTGAGTCACCAATGCACGTCAGAGCGCACAGCCGTGATCGTACTCGTTCTCTGGCTCGTAAAACTCTGCGGTGGCCACCTGTGTGACAGTGTGTGCAGAGTCCAGCACGCTGTATTTGCACAGTGCCCCAGCTCAGGCATCTTTACTGCTCTGGGAACAAGCCACACTGTTGTACGGCGATGATCTGCTTGGTCATCTGCTGGCCCCTCTTCTGCTGGGGAACGAGTGCAGGTGCCTTTGCTGCATCTCAGGACTCATTCAAGTCTACACTCGCAACCACCACGATCATTCCATTTCCATCTGCCCCTTGGGCTTCATGAACATTTTGATAAAGCCAGAAGAGGTTTTAGCCTCCAAAGCAACGCGTGCTCTCGTGTGCGCCTTGTTGAGGCCCCTGCTCTGGTGACTTGACCCATTTAATGAGGCCAGTGATGCAGGTCATCCACTTTTCTTGTTTAGTCTACGTAAGAATAACATGGAGGAGTAAACTAACCCAACATTGTGTGTCTGATGACGCATCGGGTAACTTGAACTTGACTCCTCCCACACACAGTGTGGCGCGATCAAGTCCCGTCAGCATCACAGCTTGGAACGAACTGGAGCACAGGGCTTCTCCTGCAAGGCCGCGGTTCCTCTCAGTACACGCTTGCTAAAGTGGGCGCTGGGATCGTGTCAGGTGATGGAACTGGCTGGTTTGTGACGTGTTGCTTCACCGCCATTTTGGCTAAGCGTGACCATCACTTTTGAATCCAAAATGGCTCCCTCTTATGGAAGAGGACTCCGCGCTCCTGTTCCTACTCTCCGCTCTACGAGTGTCTCTCCCTCCCAGGTGGTTGTCATTGGCTGACGGCAACTTGAAAGGAGCTCTGTGGTTGGCTGCTCTTGGCTGCTCATTAAAGGGCGGGTGCTCCAGTGCTGTTCAGCTGCCTCAGCTCTATATTGCAGCACGAGCAATGTTGTTTTTGTGATGGTAGTAATGCCAGTATTTCTCACTTTTCATATGGCTATATATATATATATATATATATATATATATATAGTTCCTTTCCTACTGGAAAGTCCTAACAGAAGGCTTCTGTGTTTAAAACTGAAGCAGACACGGCAGTCGATCAGAGATCATTTCACCGAGACTGTGCACACGAGGCGTCGTCACGCTGAGATAGACGGGTCTAACTTACATCAGGAGTTGATCGCTGATGTGATCCAGTCCAAGCAATCGGTAAACAACTGACCTGCTTTGTGATTAAAACCTTGGATTACCATACCTTGGAGTACAATACTGTAGAACTGATAACTCATAAGTTGCCTGTGTAATATGTTTATAGATGGTAAAAAGACCCCTGTATGTGTCCATGATCCTCTGGGATCTCTTCCTGATGTAAGAGTGGGCTCAGGGAGCTCTTGCCCACAAACAAAAAGGTGCACGGAGAGATATTTGGTGACTTGATGTTCTTTTTATCTGCTGGACAAATCACACTCTCACCCTCTTTCATCTGGTTGTGCTTATCTCAGGAGTTTTTAAATCCCATTTCCTTTTAACTCCCTTTCCTCTTTTTCTTCTCACATTTCTGCTCTTCATTCTTTTCCTCTGCTCATCCACCTACATATCTGCAGGCTGTGGAGGTCCACTATTTTTGGTGTTTTATTCTGTTGAATAATCCTGTAGACTTACCTTGTTGTGTTCGGAGCCGCTGTGTCTCTTCAGGCTGCCGATGCCATCTTGGTTCTGATCAGTCATAGATCATGATCGGCCGATCACTACCTGTCACTGCCGATCACAACTGATCAGGTGACAGCCGGCGCTCTGATGAAGCCCCGCTGGTCGTGAGGCGTCCGCTCCTCCCTCCTGGCTGCTCACTCAGCAGCAGCACGTCTGCTGTGGAGCTTCTTTCAGTCTGTCATGTCAAGTTAGCATCCTGCAGCACATGCACAGCACATGCACAATGCTGCGCAGGGAAGCGCCTTCAAATGAAACACAGCAATTTAAAGCTCCAGCACTTGGTGGAGCACGGAGAGTTTTCTTGGCTCATGACAGTGAGAGCGCTGCTTCCTCAGCAGCTGTTAGCGCAGCTGTTAGCGCAGCTGACGCTTGGCAACACCCAGCACGACATTCGGACTGATAATAAATAGTTATTAATTTCACCGAGCTGGAAGAGCAGCCTTTCTCAGGTGTCGTTTACGTGGAGATGGCTGTTTTGGAGTCAGGTGCAACATTCGTCAGCCACCTGCGCCTGAAACCTTTGACAACGTCTGGGGTGAAAACTCTCATCGCTGCAGCGCTCTCTGTCCGGGAGTCCCGCTACAGTATGTGAATATTTCACGGACACAGCACCGCCTCTTGAGACTCGCCGAACTGCGACGTCTCACATCAAATTAAATGTTTTACAGATCTCTCCTTTTGACAGAATAGTTGCAAGGTTTTTCTATTTTTGCCACCTCGAAGAGGGACATGAAAATGTGTCTGAATTAGATGTACACAGAAGGTCTCATCATTTTGATTACAAATTCGTTGTCAGTGCGTGTGATCGGTATCGTGATCGGCAGCAATAATCCTGATTGGAGCATGCCTAGTTTTTATGGCAGTTCTTCTCTGGACACTGCAACAACTACAGCTACGCGCTTCTCCACACAACTAATCAACCTTGTTGTCCAGGCTCAGGCTCACAGTTTGCCAAAATGTTCAGAGTGATGGTGTGTCACTGTTTGGATCAAGGTGGGGCCACTTCTTGTGCCGACTGCTTGGATTGTTTTCCAGGTGTGCTGGGCTGACTGGAGCCCTAAAGGCAACAGAACGCTCCTGTTACTGGTGTCTACCAGTCTTTTTTTTCCCCCTGAGCCCTGTGTCAGACTTCCCAAGTTGGTCCGGGTCCACACTGTCAGAGGTGTGAAAGGGTCCCACACGCGTGAAAACACTCCCCCAGTGTGTTCTGATGAGGCACAGCGAGACCTGTGACGCAGCACATCTTTAAACTTGGCACACGCTCAGCGCGTAAGTCGCTCCGTCGCTCCGTCGCTTTAAGGAATGAATGAGTTCTTGAGAATGAGCGAGGACGGATGCTACTGAAGCCGCTGAGCTCCGTTGCCTCTGAACAGACTCGGATTCTGTGTCGTCTGACTGCAGCGGACAGTGCGAGGCTGCCGCTGTAGCGCGAGCTCTGCCTCTGTGCTCCCACCACCTCATGGCTTCCTCGCTTGGATGGCGTGGGGAGAGGGTGTGTGGCCTGCCGCTCTATGAATGGGAGGTGGAGGAGGCGAGTGCGAGGGGAGGGAGTGTAGTGGTACGTGTCCGCCTCTGAAGCTGTGTGGGATCGCCGCTGCTCTCACTGTGTTGTTGTTGTTGTTGTTGTTGTTGTTGTTTAAAAGGGCAGAACAAAGGACCCACCCTGCTATCGAACCTTTCCGGCTCCGCTGCGCTGTTCCGTCTCATTGGGATTTGGACAGGAAGAATATTGGGGCCGAAGCAGGTCTGACAGTCAGAACTCAAGTCATCTCACACTCATTTCCCGGATAGCGGCCATCGCTGGTCACGTTCCAGTCCCTCGTCTGGCAGGTTTGGCGCGGACATCGCCGTGGCTTATTTGTTGAGGGGGTTGCTGTGGATACTGACGTCGCTCTGGAGGCAGCAGCAGAAAGTGAAGGAGCCGGCTGCAGCAGAGAGCGCTGTTGTTTGGAGATGAAGATGAAGCAGGGCTGAGCAAAGATGAGATTTGCACCGGTCTCCCTCTGAAGGCTTCATCCAGCCAGACGAAGCCCCGCACGCCCACGCTGCGCCGCTGTTGGAGGAGAATGGTGTAGAGGGACCAGCCCCGGCAGATGTGCTTGCCCCACGGGTCATGTGATTCCTGGGGAAGGTTTTTAACGCGGCGGCGGGTCGGCTGAGCCCCCCGAGCGTCTCGTCCTTTCTCTTCCACTGAAGGAGGAACGAGCGATGCGGGCGACAGTAAGTAGTGATCTCTCATGGAGCCATTTTCTGTCTAGCTTCAAAGTCCACACTTCCATCCAGAACACCTGACTGTGAAGTGCAGAGACTGCGATTCAATTAGACCTCCCTCGCACCCACCCGCCCCTCCCCGCTATCCACTCGAGCTGACGCTGCTTGTGTGGGTGTGTAAGAGCGTGTGAGCCTCCGCGTGCGCTGGTTTCCTCTCGCTGCCCATCATTTGAGAGTGAGCGCAGTCAGAGATGGAGGTGCTCATGATTTCTCTGCTGGAAGAGAACCGTAGCCAAAGCCAGTTGCCAGGCGGGTGTCGGGTCTATGACAACGTCTTCCACAAGAGCGAGGTAACCACTGCTGTGCCATTGTTCTGCTGCTTACATTTCATGAAGTGTGTTTGGCCGTGAGCTGCTGTCGCGGGTGGAGCAAGAACTGTTGCGGGATTTCAACGGTCCGTGCTTTGATCATCGGTGGATCACCTTTCTATGTTCCTGTGTTTCACTTCTTCTTTTATTTACTGCCTGATGACGGACCACCTTCTTCCCTATTTGGTTTTCAGCAGGTGACAGTGAGTTTCAGTGCAGATGAGTGAGACTCAGAGTTGGCCCATCACTGTCCCTCTGAGCTTTTTAGAATACTCCACACCCTGCTTTGACAGCAGGCGGCGCTAACGTTGCCAAGGTGTAAACATCAAGGCACGGTGAATTGGTTTGGACACACATGAACAACAGAGCCCAAATGTCACCTGTCAGACACACTTGGTGCGGAGCCTCCACAGCAGCAGCCGCAACATGGCGAGTGGGAGGCGTACAGAGCAAATGAAAGGACGTAGTCACGCTGGAGTACTGGGGTTGCTGAAGGAAACAGATGTGACGTCTGCTGGAGTAGTTATTGCCTTTCGAAAGTGACCTCACGGAGCAGCGTCATGAGCCTTTCCTGTTTCTGTCTTCCATCTCTGATATCTCAGTGCTAACATTTGTCCAACTCCAATGGGGTCCTTGAAATGGTGGACCATGAAGTGTGGAACCCTGACACGGCCAGCAAGCTCACTTTGGTGACAGAAAGAGCTTGTGATGTTTATCTCATGGTCCAAATGTGGTCGCACCAACCACTTCCTCAGCTGATAAACAGCAGGCTTGCTCCTGTTGCAAACCTCTCTGCTGAGACTTGGCTTGCAGCATCAGGTTTTCAACACTAGGTTGCTGCACGCGTCGGGTGAAAGAAGAGTCCAACTGATGATTTAGTTGGCTGGGACGGAAGTGTGGACGCCTGTGGTCGAAGAAAGAAACAAGACTGTTGTGAGTGTCGCTAAATTGCTGCTGTTTTTCTCTTGCTTCAGGTAATCCTGGTGCAGGTAAACCCAGGCGAGGCCTTCACAATTCGACGAGACGATGGTCAGTTTCAGTGTATCACAGGTGAGGGCTTCACTCTGCATCTTTGTCTTTGTCCTTGGCGCAGGCTTCATCACGCTGTGCGCATGTTACCGCTCACGTAACCGTCAGATAATGCCTCGGCATGTTTGTGTGCCCACTAAGACTCACCGACTCTCCACCAGTGTCCTAATGCTCTCTGGCTCTGGTCGCTATGCTAACGTCTAAACGTGTCTTCAAAGTAGCATACACATACACCACAAAACTGAACATTTGCAATCACCATATGGTTCAATCACGGGGAGCCCTGAACTTGTTTCTCTGCCACCAGACGCTCCCATCTGGGAGCCACTGTATACGGCCGCCATAAATCCATATTTCAAATACGACTCCTGGTTTGGTTTGTGAAAAACTTTCAACTTCATGGAAGTCAAATGCTCTTCTGTCTCCTCACAGAGCAAAGACGCAGCTGTTTCCTACTCATTTAGCAAGCATGTGGCTTAACTTTTGGTTCTCAAGTGACCGAAGCTTAATCGAGAGTGTCAAAGGTAAAAGGTCCGTCTGCCTCAGATAGTTTTGGGGAGATGGCTGAGAATTGCTCCCGGCTTTGTGACAGCAACAATGAACTCTGACTCTGGTTACGCGCTGCTGACACTGTCAACAGCTCTGTGATGGATTGATGTCGCCCTTCATTCATTTGTTCCATTTCTCATGAGCTCGGTTCGACCACAGCTTGGGTCATCACCATCTGATGTGTGTGCAGCGACTCGGCCTGTTGCTAAACCCACTAGTCCAGACCTGGCCCACCCGCGGCTCTGTCCCAGTCTCACGCGGCTCCTCACCAAATGAGCCGCAGAACTGGCTGTGGTTTGGTCAGGTTGCTGTTGAGATGATGGTTGATACAGGAAATCAGAGGAGAAAGTCAGAGCTGTTCCGGCGAGATGTCGCATACTGCCGTGGTGTGGACTCCCTTCATGTTGTTTAAAAAAAAGGAGAATATCATATGAAAACATACAATTTCTGTTTTAAGTAAAAAAAGGAAATAAAACTATTGTATTGAGTAAAAAAACTTCCCCTTTGCACCATATAACCATGTATGCATGCGCTTACCAGTAAACGTCAGTTAAAACGTGCGCAATTTCCGGATCCAGCTCCGGAATTTCTGGCGGTCCACATCAGGCAGACGGACCAGATCAGGCCGTGACACGTTGTCTTGCATTTGATTCTGGTAACGTGAGGTTGCACAAACAACACTAAGGCTGAGTGAAGTGAACAATATTGTGGGAGGAGGACTGGTGCATGACTTTAAAGTCACGCCTCCGAATGAACACCAGTCGTGGAAGGTGTGTTTCATCTTAGCAACTCCAGGGTGGTGTCTGACTTGTCCCCTCTCTGTTTTCACGGGGTCCATGTGCACATTGTTGCTCCCAAGGTCAGGTCAGTGTCACGTGACACATGGTGCGGTCTGTCCTCAAGCGCCCGAGCAGCCACCAGTGAGGGGTGGTGCGTGTCTCACAGCTGGCGTCTTGCTTCTTTCTTGACTGAGCTGTGTGACGTGTGTGTTTGTGCGCGCGCGTGAGACAATGGCCTTAGCCTTCAGCTTCAAGACCCTGAGACTCCTGGCCCCACTTGTGTCTGACTGAGCTCCTTCACTGGTTCCCATCACTCCTGATAGGGAGTAGAGTGATCTCCATCAGAGGAGAAACAAAGACCCAAGAGGTGCCACATAGATGAGTGTGACTGCTCCTAACTGGCCTGTCACAGGGCGCACTCATCTCTGTGACGTGAATGGAGAGATGACTCACCGCTTGCGTTGCAAGGATGGAGAAAGGCTGCGTGTGCGTCTCCGCCCGCATGCATGAGTGTGTGCTCATGTTTTTGCTTTGTTTGGTTTGTTCTTCACCACTCCTGCTCTGTTGGTTTTGTTTAGAACTCAAGTGTGTCCAGAAACGCTGCGACAGTCCCGCTAGCCTGGATGATCCCCTTCACTGCGCTGTCAGCTTCTCTGTCAATTGAGTTGTGTATTTTTAGCTGCTGAGATGAGGACTTGTTCTGTAAAAGATCTGGGCTGGCGCATCTGGTGGGGGGGAACCATGGTCGCTAATTAGCCTATTTAGCGTTTTTCCTCTTCCATGACTAACTTGCTTTAGCCATGCATGGATTCCGTCGACTCGCTCCTCGCTGCAACAGGCAGGGCTGAGCTGAATAAATCTCAGTTTGGCTCACTAACGATTCCCTCAGTCTTCCTGCTCCAGTGCGCTGACGCTCCATCTGGTCCAAGAGTTGCTAAAACAGCAGCAGTGTCGGAGGTCAACCAGCAGCTCTCCACAAAACTGCCTCGTTGTCTGGACCAGGTGATGGAGAAGGTGTCAGGCGCTCATGGTGCACTCGGATGCTGAGAGAGAGGCAGTCACCAAACCCAAACAAAGCAAGAGACGACGGTAGGGAAGGGACCTTGTTGATGGTCCCTGACTGATGGCGGCTCCTAGCATTAGCGCTGCCTGTGAGAGTGTGTCCTCCATCAGTGAAGCCTCCTGGGGACGTGGAAGAGGACGCCACCGCCGCCAATATCCAAGTGTTGTCACCTTGGCAGCAGGAGAGCTGCATGTGTTGATGTGAACCAAGGCAGAGGAGCGCCTCAGAGAACCTGTGAGGACCACTCCATCTCATCAAAGAAACAGGGATCCAGAGAGTCAGAGTCCACCAGTGTCATGATCCAAGGTTCCCTGGATTCAACATCACTTTCAAACGACCACGGTGAACCACAGTCCACCACACTCTCCACAGCTGTCACACGCCGCGGAGCTGGAGAGCGCCGTCACCCTCTCCTCATGTTCACGTGTGAAGGTCCAATGCAGCCAGTGAGCCGCGGGTTTATGGAGTTTATGGTGAGATGCAGAAGTGTCATGTTTATGGTGAGATGCAGAAGTGTCATGTTTATGGTGAGATGCAGAAGTGTCGCCGTGGAGCTCGTGTTTGGCAGGATACTGGCGGTGCCTTAAGTTATCGCCCGTCCCTACGCTGAGCACAAATGAAAGGGTCAAAGACAGAGAGAGATGGAGCCTCTCTGAACCACCAGGATTAACTGGAGCGGCGTGGCCAGGCCAGTTATTAATCACAGCTAATAAATAGTCTCCCACTGCTAATAAAGATGAGCAACTGACCGAGGCTAATGAGTGCGCTAACATCACGGCTCTCACTAAACCACCCCACCTCTCTCTGGTGAACAAAGGCAGGCTCCAGCTGACAGTGGCAAGTTTCCCCACACCCATTTCTCTGCGAGGATGTGGCGCACAGTCGGACTCCGTGTTCTGGTGGACATCCCGTCCACTGTCTAAACTTAGAATCAAAACACGACGGTTTGTATCCTCCCTCCTGCGTTGTCTCAGCGCGGCCATGGGAGAATGAGTCACAAGCTCAGTCATCCTCGGAGCGTCTCGGAGTCGGAGCTGTGAATGAAAGCCGGCAGTGGACTCACGCCTCTGTGTTGGTGTCCTTGGTGTCGGCTGGGTATAAAAATAACCTGCTAATGTGTCTGACGTTTGAGGCACGGCTTCCCGATCTATATGAGATGGCTTGACAAACATGCAGCAATGTGTTTCAGGAGTTGCATCACCAGAGGTGTCTCAGTGGCCTTTTGACCGCCGTCCCACGTTGATGTCAAAGTTTTCATTGTAGGGAGAGGTGGAAAGAAAATACACTTGAAACAAAAACCAGGACTTTCTTTTCTCGATCAGGGGGAAGTGAAAGCCGCTCCGCTCCCGGCCAGTCATCTCTGAGGTTCACCGGGGTGCAGTGAAAGCCTTGGAAGATGTTTTTTGAGCTACCACAGCCTGCACCTGTGGAGCCAAACCACTGCTTGACTTGTTCACTGCTGCATGTCAAAGCAGGGGACGAGTCAGAACTAGACTTTCTGTGTCCATCAGCCCGGAACCTGGGCCAGGAAATGGCCCACATCTGGCTCCTGACAGGGACTTGTGCTTGGTGTGTGTGTGTGACTGCTCTGCTTCTATATCCAGTGTTGGATTTTGGGTCGCAGTGGGATTGAAAGAGCTGAAAAGCCAAGTGTGGAACTGCAGAAACATGAGATGGGACCGCAGCTTTGGTGTAACACTCCAAATGCATTGGTACCGTGCTGATAATTGTTGTGAACTGAACTGCTACATTGAACTATTGCTTTGGCTTTGCCTCGCCACTGACGCTAGCTGCGTTCAGCCACCGCGCAGAAGCGTGCGTGTTGAACAAGTCACTTGTCTGACTTGCAAATGTTTATTTTTTGGGCTCAAAGCCACTGCACAAAGTCACACCATCATTACTTGAGTCAGAGCTCCTCAGAGAGACAGCAGAAGTTCCAGCTAAAAGCCCTGGAGTGTCTCTGACAACGAGCACACTTGGCACATTTACAGCTCCACCAGGAACCAGCCGAGGTGTGTCGTGGCAGCTGCCGTGGGCAGACCAATCTGCTGACCTGCAAGCGTCTTGACAGAGTCAGTGAAGGAGACATGGTGGCAGGTGTACACACACTTGGACTCCCAGGTGATGAGGCAGGCAGCCTTTGGTTTATGAATCTGAGAAGCAATCTGCCGTGCTACTGCAGTCCAGCGGACGGAGCCTGACACATTCTCCCAGAGTGATGTGAAGATCTGTTGCTGGCGTGCTCCCTGGGAAGGCTGGAAATGAGGCCTAAAGCGGGGCAATAACATCACAACACTTTCAGAATGTTCAAGAAAACATGGCATTTCGAAGGCTGATTTAGGAGACCTGAAATGAAGTGAACAGAAGCTACAGTGATGAAAGCTCTCATACAAGCCGTCCAACACATCCAACAGGAGATTTCACTGGGGCTGTCAGGCCTCATCTCAAATCGGAAACCACAGAAGAGCAGGCATTCTGTTCCATGGTTCCTTCGCCGTCGTCGATGGACGGCCGATACCTTACCGTACACCAGATCCCGCCAAACGCAGTCTCCACGGCGACACTTCTGCATCTCACCATAAACATGACACTTCTGCATCTCACCATAAACTCCATAAACCCGCGGCTCACTGGCTGCATTGGACCTTCACACGTGAACATGAGGAGAGGGTGATGGCACTCTCCAGCTCCGCGGCGTGTGACAGCTGTGGAGAGTGTGGTGGACTGTGGTTCACCGTGGTCGTTTGAAAGTGATGTTGAATCCAGGGAACCTTGGATCATGACACTGGTGGACTCTGACTCTCTGGATCCCTGTTTCTTTGATGAGATGGAGTGGTCCTCACAGGTTCTCTGAGGCGCTCCTCTGCCTTGGTAATGTTTCTTCAGCAGCATCTAGGAACTGTGTCCAGACTGCTCCATAGTTCAACTGTTCAGAGACATGAGACACAGCAGACAGACAGACAGACAGACAGAGGGCTCCATTGAAGCCCTAAATAAAGCTGGCAGAGCAGCCTGTCAGACACCAGCGGCTTCTACCACAGACCTGAAACATTGAGTTGCTCATCTCTGCACTGAGTTCACTCTTCTATTGAGACGTCAACAGACCATGATGCTGGAGACAAACTCCACTCCTGAGTTCCATCATCAAACAGTGAGACTGTAGTGTCCAACACATGGAGGAGAAGGAACATGGCTTTATCCTCATCATTATCGTTATCACCGATATTACATTTCTTGTGATAACTTTTTTGGTCCATATGGCCCAGCCCTGGCTCAGCGTGATACTCTGTCATCCCAAATCTGACTGGGGTTAATTGGCGTCTTTGTTCTGACCAAGGAAAACTCCCTGATGATGTTGTCTGTGAATGGCTTCTGTACGGGAGCATTGTCAGCTCATGTCCTGCTTCATGTTGTGATCCAGCCTGGCCCCATCCCAGTCCTAGATCAGGGAATTCCACTTGTGATCCGTTCAGTCATCTGAGTAGGACTGAAAGACTCTGTATCAGATGCAGGATGAGAATCTGAGGCCACATCTGGACAGCTTGAAAGACCAATGGCCCAGAAAAAGCAGCACCCTGAATTTGAACGGCCGCCTGTCGAAGTAGAGCAGGTGTTTGAGCCCTTGTCCATGTGGTCGGTGGAAATGCTGCAGGTGTGTTGACAGTCGCAGAATGGGCTCAGGAGCACTGATGCTGTTTCCTGTTGGTGTCTCTCCTGGAAGGCTGGAACTCCACAGCCACGTCAGCACAAGCAAGAGACTCCTGGGGGAGGGGGAAGTGGCCTTTTCTATCTGATCTCTGTCAGCACTCGTGCGTCAGACTGATGTAAGAGTGGGAGACCCCGCCCCCCTTCACCCCCGCTATTCTCCACCATTAACAGCTGGCTCTTTTCCTCATGTTGACGTGTGCTTCTCTTCTTACCTCTGGTTTGCTCCTCCTGTTCCTGACGTTGATGGGGCAGACGTCGAAGTCCTCCTGAGTGATGAGGCAACCACATCATGTGTTGCTCTCGATATGAGTCAAGCTAGCATCACGCACGCTCAACTTAAAGAAATGAATGAGGGCTGAGCTGAAGAGACTGCCTCCAATTGGAGAGTTGTGTTCTCACTGGCGCTGTCGTCTCGGGCGATAAATCGTTTTGCCAAGTCCAACCGACGAAGGGCGAGATTCAGGGGGGCTTTCGAGCGCTTTGCCCTTTTCAACAAACTTGTTCCAGCAGTAATTACGGGCCAGCCAGACTCTCAGGCGGGTGTCATCGCTGCTCTCATAAACTCCACTCAGACATTTGCTGCTCTTTGGATTTTCTTTGACAGTGGTCTATAAAAGTGTCTGAGATCTCGAGCTCACCGTGAGGTTAGGCTCCGTGATGCATGTGGCAAACTCTCCTGTAAATCTGCTGTTAGCGTGACCAAGTCTCTTCCACACCTGAGCTCCTGTCTACCTCATTTCAGCAGGCATTCCTGCTCCAAGTCTGAGGACCACCTCTCCCATCGCCATTGAACCTGCAGCCAGGTTTATTGGTCATGTTTCAAAGTGAAACACCAGTCAAAGTCTCTCAACAATACTGTGACATTGAAGCTGGAACAGCTCTGACTTTCTCCTCTTATTTCCTGTATCAACCATCATCTCAACAGCAACCTGACCAAACCACAGCCAGTTCTGCGGCTCATTTGGTGAGGAGCCGCGTGAGACTGGGACAGAGCCGCAGGTGGGCCAGGTCTGGACTGGCTCGATGGTGACAGCCTCACCTCGCTGGACTGAGCTCATGGTGTTTGAGAGTCAGAGCTGAGCTGCGTGTTGTTGAGAAGTCGCAACAACACTAGTCTTTTTCCTCCGTTTCACCATGTTTGTCTGAGCTGAGGTCCCCACATGGCCATCATCTGATGGTTGGACATTTAAAGTGGCTTCGATGAGTGTCAAGCTTGGTGATCGACCTCTTCATTTATTTACGCTGCAGTGATGAAATCACCTGTCATTCAACTCATTAAACCTGCTGCCTCCACAGCGGACTATGGACCTTTGTCACTGTCTGATGTTTACACACACACACACACACACACACACACATTTTGCTTCATCCAACCACCCTGCAAATAAATCCTCCCACGTGCCGTTTGATAGGTCGATGTGGAGCGCAGACAAACATGGTGACAGAGGGCTGGCTGCTGGGTGACGGGGTCACATGACCTCTCCCTCCCTGCCACTTGTCAATTCGAGTACCATCAGATCACCTCCAGGGCGGCGCCAGTGCAGTGGTCAGTGTCTGGACATGCTTGGTGTGGTCTTCCAGGAGTCGGTGTGTGAGTGTGTGGGTTTCTCCTGTGTGATTGTGACGGCTGAGTGACGGTCTCACTGGAGCACACAGAGGGAAACCTCATGTTGTTCTTGGCAACACTGATGGTGAAGCTGAACCTGCTGAGTGAGGGGTGGCATCATGACTTGCCCCTGGGAAGTGCTGCCCAGTGGAGGAGCAATAAGACCCTCCTCAAGTGCAAACTACAGAGCAATTGAGATGCTTGTATCCCTGAGGCAGAGGTGGAGAACCTCACTGTTGACACCACTCAAGAAGAAGCGACGGCTGTATCAGGGCGGGGTTTGCTTTCATGACGTCCTCGTGGAAGGTGTGAGTGAAGATGGGGTCCTGAACCAGAAGCTTGGTCGGCTGATCTCACCTCTCTGTCTTGGTTCCAGGTCCTGCTCAGGTTCCCATGATGTCTCCAAATGGTTCAGTGCCTCCAATCTATGTGCCTCCTGGATACATTTCACAGGTACGTACATTTTTTCTCTTGATCGTTGGGACCTGCTCCGCTCAGGTCAGTGAGGTCGCTCGCATCCTTCAGCCGTCCATTTAGTGGTCTGCCATCCAGGAGAAGAGTCCCAGCTGTGAGTGCCACCTGAATCTTGTTGCTGTTCCAGATCATCGAAGAGAACGGAGTGCGGCGGGTTCTGGTTTTACCTCAGCAGCCAGACTTCCACCCAGGCGGCCACTCCCCTCTTCACCACCCCCCGCCGCCCCCCCACGCCCACCTGCCTGCGTTTATCCCTCATCCCTCCATGATGCCGCCGCCCCCCCACCTATACACGGGGATGGCAGGCGGCGTGGGCGACATGAACTCGCAGTACATTTCCCAGTACCACCCAGCTCACATCTACTCAGAGCAGGGTGAGTGTTTCTTCCTCTCTTGTCAGACTGGTGGCGCACCGCCACCTTGAGTGTCACTGTCTGTTCACACCCTGTCAACACACTGACCAGCTTCCACCGTAGTCTCTGCAGATTCCCACCCCCCACACGGACGCCCGGCCGCCGTCCACCGAGATGACAGAACGAGCAAAACGTACGAGCGCCTTCAGAAGAAGCTGAAAGAACGTCAGGGAGGTGGAGGAGGACTGGTGAAGGACAGTCCGCCCCCCTCGCCACGCAAGACCTGCAGCAGTCCCTCTGGACAGGACATTCACAACGGCGTGGGAGGAAAAGGGCTGGAGGTGGAGTCGGATCAGCCTGGCCATGCGTCAGCCAGCGCCGACAAGCAAGTGGGCCGGCGGAGAAACGGAGAATCAGAAGGTGAGTGGGATTGTGACAACGGCCTGGACCTCCACGAGAGCCGTGGCCGACGTGGATGAGATCCACTCTGGTGGTTAGTCGCTCTCTGTCAGGTGAGAGAAGAGGTCAGACAATGGCAGGTGAGGTGGACAGGCCGGTCCTAGCAGGGTCTTCAGAGCTCACCACTGTCCACTGGGTCCCTCTAGACACAGAGACCAAGAGCTTTTCTGAGAGAGACGCTCAGTCATGCAGGGGAGACTCAGAGGAGAGCCGAGCTGGCTGCTGGTCTCGTGAGGCGTTGAGGTGTGAGGAGGCCCTGGGGCAGATCCAGGACCTCAGTGAAGAGCAGGAGGAGGTTGCTGGAGAGGGACGTGTCACCCTCTGCTCTTGTGTCAGGCTGAGCGCAGCCAACAGTAATGTGTCGCACTGCAAGGACACGTGTTAAAACTATACTGAGCGTTAAAGCCAGTGCAACATGAAGCACAGTGGACTTTTAAACACACCTGTCTGGATGGAGACAAGTCAGTCCCAACACAGCAGATGTGTCTACGCTAGTGAAGTCGTCTTTTTTAACACCTGTTTTATTGTCTTTGTCCCCTGCAGTGCTGGACGAGGAAGCTGTGGCTCTGCAAGCGCTGCTCAGCACCGTGGCCAAACCTGTGGTTAGTATTCGCTCTCACACCCTGACGTCTTCACTCACGCGCGGCTCAACCTGTCTAATGATGCAAATGCGTGGCGTCATTAAAACTGCCATTAACATCCATGATGGATTCCGCCTGGCATCCTGCTAATAGAAGTGAACCCCCTGACAAGCGGCCCACACGAGCCAACCGACACATCCGCCCGCAGCCACTCAGATTTCCTCTCATCACTGCTGCAGTTGTGCCGAGGTGCAGCTCATTCATCCGGGCGTCTGGTCAGGAACAGAGGGTTGTCTCTCAGGCATCCAACAGTCTCCGTCCTCTCAATGAGGCTGGGTCAGGGGGGCAGCAGCTGAAGTAAAGGAGCCCAGGTCCTGGGTCTGCCCTGAGGCCTCCTCCCACCTGAACACCTCCCTAGACCTGCAGCCACCTCAGCTGTGGAAGAGTCCCTCCTGGATGACTGAGCTCTCTCTCTCTCTCTCAGAGAGTCCAAAAAAAGCTGGTGGCCCCAGGTGAGAGGAGAAACCCAGCGGCTGGTGGAGAGTTTTGTCTTCTGGCTCAGCTCCTTCTTCACTCTTGACTGAAGACAGTACACTGCTCCATCTGTCCGTCTCACTCGTGAACCCCTCCACCTGGGAAAGGATCTGATGTCCAACCAGGGCAGGACGTGGACCACAGTCTGTGGGGATGAGCATCCGCCAGACCTGGGCACAGCTTTCGGCTGACCCCGGAATTCATTCCGTTCGACCGGCAGATCGCCGCTCTCACACTTGTACCGCACCCAGCGAGTGTGTGTCCTCCTCTGTGGGACATGAGTCAGCGTTAGTGTAACAGAGTATATCCAGCGAAGCCTTTGACTCACAGGGTCGTGTGTGAGTCTGGAGGGACCAGCTTCAGACACGCAGGGCCTGTGTGGTGTTTTCATGTGGCAATG
This sequence comes from Synchiropus splendidus, assembly GCF_027744825.2. Lineage (NCBI taxonomy): Eukaryota > Metazoa > Chordata > Actinopteri > Syngnathiformes > Callionymidae > Synchiropus > Synchiropus splendidus. The sequence goes on along the minus strand of NC_071334.1, from coordinate 71,189,703 downwards.
TGAAGAGAAGTCTTGGAGGTCCTGGTGAAGTGAAATAGAGTTAAAGAGACTTGCCAGCTTTCTTGACCCGTCCACTTGACAGAACCGGAATTGAGAACATTAGGAAACAGATTAGAAGCAAGGAACAGCCAGCCCTGAGGTCCGCCTGCATTCAGGCTTGTGGGTGTCTTTGCCAGGTGTCTGATGTCCAGGCCAGATCAGCGGTGGTCAGCTGGAGTGAACCCAGCAGGCTGGATGGTGAGAGCAGCCCAGAGGAGAAGCCCAGCTCCTCAGGAACCTTCAGCTACGACGTCTCTTCCTCCAACACCGGCAAGGATGGAAAGTACAAGAGCATGTGCTGGTGAGTGGGGTCAACACAACACAAGTGTCTGTCAGGAATCGGGTCTGGCGGGGCGAGGAATGTTGTGGGAACCTATCAATGCAATGTCTACGTACTTCCACCTAGTGTTCATCAGTCAACGGGTCACTGCTTCTTTTTCTTCATGCTAAACTGAGCTTTGCCATGTAAGTTAGCATTGTGGTTGTGAGGAGGTGGCTGATGGTTGATGGGCTCTGCGTTCTCTCAGATGATGGATCGTCTCCTCATGAAAGCCAAGTAAGCAGCCTCCTGCAGGTGTGGTGCTCCAGCAGCCCAATTCATGGTCCCACTTCCTATCTGTTAGGGGTGGGTGATAACGTATGGTACATCTGTCCGTCTCACTCGTGAACTCCTCCAGCTGGGAAAGGATCTGATGTCCAACCAGGGCAGGACGTGGACCACAGTCTGTGGGGATGGGCATCCACCAGACCTGGGCACAGCTTTCGGCTGACCCTGGAATTGCTCACTGGCTGCACACGTGAACATGAGGTGACGGCGCCGCGCTCTCCAGCTCCGCGGCGTGTGACAGCTGTGGAGAGTGTGGTGGACTGTGGTTCACCGTGGTCGTTTGAAAGTGATGTTGAATCCAGGGAACCTTGGATCATGACACTGGTGGACTCTGACTCTCTGGATCCCTGTTTCTTTGATGAGATGGAGTGGTCCTCACAGGTTCTCTGAGGCGCTCCTCTGCCTTGGTTCACATCAACACATGGAGGAGAAGGAACATGGCTTTATCCTCATCATAATTGTTATGTGGGGTTCCTGAGGGACTAGTGGGGCAGATGAAAGCTTCATCTCAGGGTCTCTTCTCTTACAGCTGTGAAGAACTAAGTGCAACTTTGGAAAACCTTCGACCTGCAAGCGATTACCATGTCAGGTGAGCACAGGTGCCGACCGAGGCCGTGTTTTGGGTGCGTGTGCTGACTGTTGGGTGGGTGGCCCTTCTCAGGGTCCAGGCCGTGTGCAGCTGTGTGAAGGGCAGCCCGTCGGAGGCCGTGAGCTTCACCACTCTGAGCTGTGAGCCGGATCCTCCCAATCCTCCCAGGAAGTCCAGCGGAACCAAGAACACTCTGGTGCTGCAATGGAAGGTGAGGAACCAGGACGGAGCCTGTCTCCCTGCGCTGCTGCGACAGCGGTCAGTCAGTGTTGCGTTTCTGTCTGCAACAGGCTCCGTGTGACAACGGCTCCAAGGTCCAGAACTACATCCTGCAGTGGGACGAGGTGAAGGGCGCGGCGTGTTTCCCCGCCTCCTCAGGTGCTGCTGTTGAGCTGAACGTTGGTGCTCTGCTGTCCCCAGGGCAAGGGCACCGGCATCTTCGAGCAGTGCTACTACGGCCCACAGAAGCAGTACCGGCTCACCAAGCTCACGCCGGCCTCCAGATACTCCTTCCGCCTGGCAGCCAAAAACGACATGGGCGTAAGGTAGACGCCCTTCACCCGCACAGGCCAACTATTTTGGGTGGCACCCCCTGTTGTCCATGTTTATGTTTCCTCCGGTGGCCGTCTCCATCCGTGTGTCTCTCTCTCACTCTGTCTCTCCTGTCTCCCATTCCTTCCCATCCTCTCCATCTATCTCTTGGCCTCCCCAGCGAGTTCAGTGAAGTGGTGGACCTGTTCACCTCATGCAGTGTGCCATTGCCACCCTTCCCTCCAGAGCTGGAGAAGGCAGGCGTGACCTGGCTGTGTCTGAAGTGGCAGAGGCCCAACAGCTCTCCAAAGGAGGACGACATCTACTACGTCTTGGAGATGGAGGAGGAAGGCTCAGTAAGTGCTCCTTCAAAAGACGACCTGATATCGCCATGCAGCGGCGCTGTTGCTTCTCTGTCACAGTCGGGATTTTCAGGGGATGTTCTTCACGCTGAGGTCGCCATTACTGCTGTGGACCATAAGTGAGACTGACTCTGACTCTGGCTGTTCTGACCAGGCAGTGTCCAGGGACTTGATGCTGTTCCTGCTGTTTTGACTCCGTGGTCTAGCTAAGTCAGACTCCCTTTCTCTGAGACACTCAGCCACTGCCTCCAAACGCGTCGCCAACATGTTCTGTCACGGCACTTGCGTGTCGTCAAGCAAGTCATGGCATAGACAGCTCTTGGTTCCAGTGACACCTCGGTGAGCACCAAGCTCAGAGGTGTTGGGCTCTCGACACAGATGAACCTTGGAGGAGTCAATCTGTCGTGCGCCTTTCTCATCTTCACTATTCAGAAAAAGCCAGCAACGTCTTCGAGGAGCCTGGAAGACACTTCAGTGCAGCTAGTGTCCTTCTGGTCCTGCCCTCGGCACTAAGCCTCTAACACAGACCTGGCCCACCCGCGGCTCTGTCCCAGTCTCACGCGGCTCTTCACCAAATGAGCCGCCAAACTGGCCGCGGTTTGGTCAGGTTGCAAATGAGATGATGGTTGATACAGGAAAAGTCAGTTGAATTCAGTGGAGTGAAGAGGAGACGCTCCAGTCTGCAGCGTGGCTCACTCACACACAGAGCGGGGCCACGTCCAAACATAGAGGAGTCAAGTCATCAGGTGAGCAGCGGCTCAGGTGAAGCCTCACAGCCTGACGTGTTTGGAGCATGTGGCTCTGCTCAGCAGCACAGTCAAACTGTGGGGCTCTGAGCCTGGGACTGGTGCGCCAGCGCTGCTCTGACTCTTCCACCCACTTTGTGTGCCGCTGGTGTTCCGGCAGGTGTCCTGCCAGACGCCACTCACCTTCCGTGTCCACCCTGCAGGGCTATGGCTTCCAGCCGAGCTACGACGGCGATGAGCTCTCCTGCACCGTCAGGGACCTCCACAGGAGCACCAAGTACAAGTTCCGGGTAAGGAAACGCTGTGTGTGTGTGTGTGTGTGTGTGTGTGTGTGTGTGTGTGTGAGTGTGTGAGTGTGTGAGTGTGTGAGTGTGTGTGTGTGTGTGTGTGTGTGTGTGTGTGTGTGTGTGTGTGTGTGTGTGTGTGTGTGTGTGTGTGTGTGTGTGTGTGTGTGTGTGTGTGTGTGTCCGTCCCACGGTGGACTTCTGACTCATCAGGGTGCAGGACTGTGCTGAACCTGTTTGTGTGTGTGACGGTGACCAGGCTTCTGTGATTGTAATGCTTCATCTGAGAAGGTGGGCTGCTAATGCCATGAGTCACTGGAGGCAGAAGCACGAGCCTCCGCTCTGGTCCAGATCTATGGCTGACTTCAGTCAGTTCCAGATGGTGGAGACACGCAGAAGAGTCAAACCTCTTCCATGGGTCACAATGTCCTGTGACTGCGCCCGTGTTTTAATGAAAATGTGCCAGGAGGAAGAAGCTGGAGACAAAAGAGAGCAGTGTGTTTCCATCACTAGACGTGATGTTTGCTCTTCTGGGTTTGAAATGGTCGGCGAGAGTGAGCAGTTGAGGGTTTGTCCTTCTGCTTTGTGCTGACCGTGAGCCTGTCTGGAGACTGCACGTTTGTCGTCTACCGTGTCGGAGAGAAGGCGCCGGCGCCGGCCTGTGGGACTGTGTGAACTCCCCCGTACTGGAGAGGTTTGGTCAATGCTGAACCTCCGTCACCCGCCAGTCCGTGTGCACCCGCCTCTGGCTGTGGGAAGAGCCGCGCCTGCTTTCTGCTCTCTTTATTGAATTGCGGCAGGTGGATGAACAGCAGCTGTGAAGTCCTCTCTGACAGTTGAGGAATTAGTTTGTCACTAATGCAGGTAAATATATGGGGATAATGGTTTTAAGGGATTTGGGTTCTGCCATGCTCAGTGTTGGGCTTCCCTCGCCACAGTCCAGCTCATTTGTGAGTTGCTGCGATGGCCGTCTCACTGTGAGGCTGCTCTGTGCTGAGACGTGACACTGTTCCCTGTCTTCCAACCTCCAGACGGAGTGTTGTGTCCCATCTCTCCCCCCAACACTGGGCTCCGTGTGGCGTGTCCCACTCCTCCTCAGTGGAAATGATCCCTTCAAACCCAGGGAGCTCCGGAGCTGACTTGAAACCAGGTGGGAAGATGAAGTGTGGAGAGATGTCCAGGAGAGCACAGGACTTGATTTCACAACAGTGTTGGACAGGACAACAGGGACATGTTAGTAGCCAGGACCACTCTTCCCTCTGTTGACTCTCTCTGGTGTCACACGTCAGCCAGCCAAATGCTCCACCGTGTCCCACAACATGAACAATACCACATGGATGTTCAACAGAAGGTTTGGATTTCTTCTGAACAAACCACAGTGGGCTAGCATCCAGGCTAACGTTAGCATCCTCACACCTCTGACACATCTGTCACCGCAACATAGGCTCCGCCCATTTCTCCTCCGCTGGTTCACCAAACCAAGTGAGATGATCAGCGCCGATGCAAGAGGTTGCAGAAACACTGGAGCTGGCATTTCCAAAACGTTGTCTCCAACACTGGATATGCAGGAAACAAGACACAGCACGACAGCCAATGACACGCCGTCTTTACGTGTGATGTCATCAGGTATTGTCCCAATTCTGAGGGACGTCAGTCACTTCACTTGGTCATCAGAGGGAGCTTCACAGTGGAGGGAGCTTCACACTGGAGGGAGCTTCACAGTGGAGGGAGCTTCACAGTGGAGGGGGCTTCACACTGGAGGGAGCTTCACACTGGAGGGAGCTTCATAGAGGAGGGAGCTTCACAGTGGAGGGAGCTTCATAGTGGAGGGAGCTTCACAGTGGAGGGACCTTCATAGTGGAGGGAGCTTCACAGTGGAGGGAGCTTCACAGTGGAGGGAGCTTCACAGTGGAGGGAGCTTCATCGGGGAGAACCAAGTGCTAGTGTTAGGGGGAGGCGCGCGACAGAGCCGGAGTGTTGCGTCTGTCACGTGCCTCGTGATTCCCCGTGTCTTGGTTCACGGAGCGTGTGAGTGACGTCTTTGGTGGAGGACGTGGGTGTGTCACGCAGCAGTTCTGAGTCTTGAGGTTGAGACCTGTCAGCGGGGGGGTGTATTGGGATGGTGGGGGTTTGCCATGGGAGGCGCTGCACAGAAGACGACTCAACCATCAAACGTCCTGATCATTGCCGAAAAACTGCTCATCCTCCGCCATGAGCAATTATCCAGCTGCACTGCGTGAGAGCGGCGGCTGCTGCTGCGAGCTTTGTCTTCTGACACGCTTCACTCAGCAGGAACACACACATCTGCATGTAGCAGCTAATGCCACATCGCATATTGCTCTTCCCAGCATGGCTTTGTGTTCCCTCCTTGGTGTGGTTTGTCCCAACCGTGGTGTGGCCTCAGGAGCCTCGGTGGCTCTGCCTGCCAGACACGTTCACATGATGGCTTTTTGGTTTGTGACTGGAGCTGAGGATGGAGGTGGTGCTGTCAGAGAGGAACCGTTGTGTGAACCAATGTGCGAGAAGCATCACCGGGGCTGAAGTCTGGTCCTGGTTTACAAGAGAAGATCGGTTTGGTTGAAGGGAGGAGAAGCCTCCGAGTGCACAACTGACTGAGTCACCAAACACACTTGGCAACACGTCTGTGAGTCTCTAACGCGGCGTTTGTTCTGGCTCCTGAACGTCAGCGCTGTGCTCCACCGTGGTGCCGGTTAAAAGTTGTCCTGACATTGACAGGCTCACGGCGTTGACCTCTCTGACTCCTCACCCGGGGTGTTCCTGTCCTCTCCCACAGGTGGCAGCATACAACTCGGAGGGGAAGAGCAACCCGAGCCAGGTGGTGGAGTTCATGACCAGCCCAGACAAGCCCAGCTGTCCCTGCCGGCTGAGCATCAGGGGCAGAGTCCTGCCGCACAGCTTCACCGTGGCCTGGGGTGAGCCACCCAGCCTGAACACTATGGACGGCCGATACCTTACCGTACACCAGATCCCCCCAAACGCAGTCTCCACGGCGACACTTCTGCATCTCACCATAAACATGACACTTCTGCATCTCACCATAAACTCCATAAACCCGCGGCTCACTGGCTGCATTGGACCTTCACACGTGAACATGAGGAGAGGGTGACGGCGCTCTCCAGCTCCGCGGCGTGTGACAGCTGTGGAGAGTGTGGTGGACTGTGGTTCACCGTGGTCGTTTGAAAGTGATGTTGAATCCAGGGAACCTTGGATCATGACACTGGTGGACTCTGACTCTCTGGATCCCTGTTTCTTTGATGAGATGGAGTGGTCCTCACAGGTTCTCTGAGGCGCTCCTCTGCCTTGGTAATGTTTCTTCAGCAGCATCTAGGAACTGTGTCCAGACTGCTCCATAGTTCAACTGTTCAGAGACATGAGACACAGCAGACAGACAGACAGACAGAGGGCTCCATTGAAGCCCTAAATAAAGCTGGCAGAGCAGCCTGTCAGACACCAGCGGCTTCTACCACAGACCTGAAACATTGAGTTGCTCATCTCTGCACTGAGTTCACTCTTCTATTGAGACGTCAACAGACCATGATGCTGGAGACAAACTCCACTCCTGAGTTCCATCATAATATTGTTATCGCAGTAATGACAACGTTTATCCTGATAACTTTTTTGGTCCGTATCACCTAACTGTGAACCCCTCGGTTTGACTGAGACACCCAGATAACCCTGCTCAGATCCGTGTGCTGAAGTGGAGATGGTCCTGTCAAATTTTGCCGAGCGCGGCAGGTGGAGCCGGGTGCTTCTCCCTTCGTCCCGGCCGCATGTCTTCCAGGTTCACTGTCACCGCTGTAGTTGCCATAAAGACGAGCTCCATCAGCCATCGTAACTGGCAACGCCAGCGAGCCTGGACCGCTGGAGGGCACCAGGCCACTGCTTGAACATCATCGTAGCATCCACAAAGGCGCTGGACCAGCTGCGTGACTGGACCTACTCAACCCTGAACTGTGTCCTGACTCTCCGCAGAACCCCCTCGAGACAACGGCGGCGCTGTGGTCACCAAGTATGTGGTGGAGCTGTCGGAAGGATTGAGCGGTGAGTCCCAGAACCCTCTGCCGTCTAGCTCCGGCTGGGACTCATGGTGCCATCCTTCTGCAGGGGTGTCCTGGGAGCTGGCCTATTCTGGACCAGCGCTGGAGCACCAGTGTGGCGGCCTGAAACCCGGCTGCTCTTACCAAATGCGAGTGTACTGCATGAGCACGGGGGGCCAGAGCCCGGTGAGTCACTGGCCGTCCCTGTGGCCTTGTGTGGGCCACTCAGGTCTTGATGTCTTCACGGGACTCTTGTCTTCTCTTGGAAGCTGTCGGAGACCATGCAGGTCCAGACTCCAGCTGTGCCCCCAGGGTCCTGCCAGCCCCCTCGACTGGTGGGCAGGCCTAAGGCCAGGGAGGTCCAGCTGCGCTGGGGTGAGTCACGCTCCCCCACAGGTTCACGGGGAAGGGTCTGCTGGTCCTAATGTTGCGTCCACGTCCAGCTGCTCCTCAGGTGGACGGCGGCAGCCCGGTGTCCTGCTTCGGCCTGGAGATGTGTGGGCAGCAGTCTGAGGACAGCAGGGAGGTCTACCAAGGCCCGGAGACGGACTGCCTGGTGGGAGGTTTGATGCCCGGGAAAACCTACAGCTTCCAGCTCAGAGCAGCCAACAAGGCCGGGGTGAGCACGCTGGACCGGACCCATCCCCGGAGCCTCACAGAACGCCATCACCGTGTTGACGTTTCCTGTTGCTGCTCTTCAGTGGGGACCTCTGTCGGAGCGGCTGGAGGTCACGACCGGAGCTGGAGCGCCCGAGCCGTGCAGAGCTCCGTCCTGCGCCTGCAAGTCGCCAAGCTGCGTGGTGGTGAGCTGGGAGGTGAGGCAGCCGAGCAGCAGGGACCTCTCTGGCTCCACCTCAGTTTCAGGGCGCTCTCACACTGCGGGTTCTGTCTCAAGACAAAGCTCTTTCAGCTCAGAAGTCCCAGACGTGAACACGAGCCAGTCGGGTTTTGGCCGCGGACCTGATCCCGACTGGAGACCTGCACCTCGTCTCGGGAAACTCTCAGCGGGGGGTGAGCTTCTGGCCTCAGGTGACTCGGTGCTAGACCCCGGAAACTAGGTGTCCAGCACGACTCCACACAAACGTGATGGATGCTGGGCAGTAAAGGGACTGATCGTTGTCTGGGTGCTTCTCAACAACTTCTCAAACTCCCACAACACTGAGGTGAGCAGCATCGGCTGCAGGAGACTGGTGCTGGGGAACAGGAGCGCAGCGCAGCGGTCCGGGACTCGCCATGTGTGCTCCTGATGTTACTGACAGACAGAGTTGCTTCAGTGAATCCTGCTGCGCTCTGCAGTCACTGCTGTGATCTGCAGCTGTCACTGCATGAGGAGGACAGTGAGGAGGACAGAGTGACTGAACACCACCAGACCATTCATGGATCATCTCTGACTTCACTGACTGAAACCTTCTCCATCCTCAGTCATCTCTCTCACTGTGGTCCAGGTGTCGTGAGAGCAGCGTGGACCGATCCAGAGGCTCCGTATTACGCAGCTTGTTTCTCCTATTTCCTTGTAAAACCAACATGACAAGACTCTTTCATGTTTAGTTTTGGCTGTGAAACGCCATATTCTGTTCCAGCTGTGGCTCAGCTCCGTCACCAGTTCAGTTCTGAGGACGACTGGTAGAGCTAAGAAGTGACATAGAAATATGGAGGTCAAGGCCATGGTGGTGAACGGGTTGTCGAGCAGCTCATGACGACTTCCTTGAGACCTGCTTCATCGTGGGTCACAGACCAGCTATTTTGCGCAGAGCGCCCCCAGCTGAGGAGAAAGAAAGGGACATGGCCTGAGGTGCGAGGCTGCCCAGCAGGGGGCGCATCAGACTCGGGCCACCCGAGCCAGAACCCGCAGTGTGAAAAGCCGCTCAGTTGCTTCCGTGTGATTCAGTGAGCTTCACATGTCCACTGGCCAGGGTGACCACAGCGCCCCCCACGGTCGCTTGTGCAGTTGGGCTGGCGGGTCACGTGACCGCCGCTCTGTTTTCCAGGCCCCGCCCTGCAACGGAGCCCCGGTGACTGAGTTCCGTCTGGAGTGGGGCGCAGCGGAGGGAAGCATGCAGCAGTGCTACAGTGGACCAAACCTGAGTCACGAGATCAAGGGCCTGCTGCCGGCCACCAGCTACTTCTGCAGGGTCCAGGTGAGACTTTCCAATTGTGTCGTAACGTTTGAAGGCGGTGAGATGAGACGGCAGGCCACACCCCGCTGGACCCAGGAACCTGCTCCCCGTCTTCGCTCCAGAGAAGAACCCGGAATGTTTCTCACGTGTCCCCATGACGGCATGGCTGAGGATAAAGCTCTCACCATCTCGCTGGTGCTTGGAATCTCCAGGCTGATGCTCCGCAGTCTGTTAGGAATGTGCAGCGCCACCTTGGCTGACATGCTGAGTCGTATTTGTTGGAGATGAAAGGAGCTTCCTCGGGTCCTGACATGGTTCTGCTTGTGTTCCCCCCGGGTCAGGGACGGTTCCGGGCGTCTCTCAGTAGCCTTGTTTCTGTCTGTGGTGGAGCGGTCACTAACGCAGCTGTGGGTCCTGCAGGCCGTGAACGCGGCAGGAGTGGGCCCCTTCAGCGAGGCGGTGCTGTGTCAGTCCCCCTGCTCCGTCCCGGCCGCCGTGGGCACCATCTACGTGCTGAAGCAGTCTCAGATGCAGAGGTTCCATCCCTCAGTGGAGGAGGAGGAGGAGGAGGATGAGGAGGAGGAGGAAGAGGACGGCGGCGGCAGCGCTCACCACTTCTCCCCCTCCACCTGCCTGGGCATCAGCTGGGACGCTCCCAACGACCACGGCTCAGAGATCACCTCCTACCTGCTGGACCTCGGGGAGAAGCAGCCCGTCGCCGTGGGCCCCGTCACCAGACATGTCCTCCAGCACCTGCAGCCCGACACCAGCTACAGGTGCCTGCGACAGGTGCAGCCGCCCGGGAGACGGACGCACTCTGACTCTCCTCTCTGGCAGGATTCGGATCCAGGCCCTCAACAGTCTGGGAGCCGGACCCTTCAGTCACACCTTTAAGCTGAAGACCAAGCCCCTCCCACCGCCGCCGCCGCGCCTGGAGTGCACCGTCTTCAGCCACCAGACCCTCAGGCTGAAGTGGGGGGACGGACCTCCCAAGACCTCAGACGCCCTCCAGTACCAGCTGCAGATGGGGGACAAGAGCGGCAGGTGGGTGGGAGGCCGGTCAGATGGCGCCGCCGCTCGCCGCCTCTCGTCATCTCTCTGCGTCTCTGTCTCGTCCAGGTTCTCCTGCGTCTACAGAGGCCCCTGCCACACTCACAAGGTCCAGCGGCTGAATGAGTCTACCTCCTACACCTTCCGCATTCAGGCCTTCAACGAGGCCGGAGAGGGGCCTTTCTCCAGCGTCTACACCTTCGCCACCCTGCGCTCCCCGCCAGCTGCTGTCAGAGGTGGGTCACTGCTCTGGCCGCGCGGGTCGCTCAGCGCCTTCGACACAGACCGTGTGGGAGGCTGAGTCCCTGCTGTGTTGACGTCATGAGTGAGCAGCCTCCTCCTGGTCTCTCAGCTCCCCGGGTGGAGCGGCTGGACGACGGCTGCTGCGAGGTCAGCTGGGACGCTCTGCTGCCCATGAAGGGGGACCCCGTCATCTACACGCTGCAGTGCATGATGGGAAACGCTGACTTCAAACAGGTACGTCCCAAGCCTCTTCCACGCCTCCTTCACTGTGCGTCCAGACTCAGGGAGTCCTAGAGTGGAGCCACAGCTGATGCCGATGTGCGCGGTGTTGAGGGGAGGCAGGCGCGACTGGCTGCTGGAGAGTGGAGGGGGACACACAGCGCCCTCTCCTGGCGGGCCTCCTCAGTAGCGGAGCAGGTCCAAACCTCGAGAAACGCAAAGAGGATTTGGGGGTGGGCCCACTCCGTCAGGCGAGCAGCCCGTGCCCCACCTCTGACAGCGAGAGTCACTGCTGTGTCCTTCAGCTCCAGCAGCACATGTCCCGCCTGCCCCTTCGGCCTGCTCCGCCGCCGCAGGGCTGGCAGCTCGGGTGGTGTTCCCGCCGCACAGCCGCCAAGTCTTTCAACAAACAACCGCTCTGTTAAATCCGTTCAAGTGACATGTATTGATTTCAAAGTTGATTGAACTGAAAATAATAATACAACATGTGCCATTCTATTCATCTTTTCTGGTGCGCTTTTCACCGAGGCTGTTGCGTTGTCATGGCTCTGTATCATGGAAAAGCTCCTGGGAATCCTGACAAGAGGATTTCAGCCTCAGCATCACTCGCCCCGGCGGTCCGGTCTCGCCCCGGAGGTCCGGTCTCGCCCCGGAGGTCCGGTCTCGCCCCGGAGGTCCGGTCTCGCCCCGGCGGTCCGGTCTCGCCCCGGAGGTCCGGTCTCGCCCCGGAGGTCCGGTCTCGCCCCGGAGGTTCGGTCTCGCCGTGGCGGCCGCCCTCCTTCGGTCTTTCACCATCTTTGTGGTGCAGCCACCACGTCCTCTTGTTTTGGCACACAGCTTCTGGGTTGTCATGGCGCCGCCGACGGTCGAGTCTCCACTGTGACTGGAGCTTATACTTAACGGGCGCAAGAAAAGTAGTGCCCACGCGCCGCGTGTCCAGAGAGGATCTCAGTAGTTGAGCTACTTTTCATCGTGTTCCTGTTGAGGACGTACATGACCTCAGGATCGGAACTTTGCTTTGAGAATAGATTTCAGAGAATCTCACCCTGCCGCCTGCTGTCTCCTCAGGCCTACAGAGGTCCGGCCACGTCCTTCCAGGTCCACAACCTGCAGCCCAGCAGCGACTACCGGTTCCGGGTCGGCGCCATCAGGCAGTGCCAGGACGCCCCGGAGCTGAGCGGCCCCTTCAGCCCCACGGTGACGCTCTCCCCGCAGCGAGCCGAGCCCTCGGCGGCCGCCGGCGCCGCCTCCTCCGGCTCGCGGGCCGACTCGGGCCGCGCCCGCCGCAGCCTGACGGACGAGCAGTGTGCGTTCCTTCTCCTCATGGCGTTCGCCGTCATCGCCATCCTCATCGCGTTCGTCATCCAGTACTTTGTCATTAAATGATGCGCCCCCGAGCTGCCGGGCTCCAGCTGTACCCCCTCCCTCTCCCCCCTCTCGTTTCCTCTGTGTAGCCCAGGGGGGAGGAGGAGAAGGGCCGGGGCTCCTGTGAGGCCTCCCCGCTGCTGTAGTTCTCCTCCACAGGTTTCTGTTCCAACGTGATCGTGTGCGACAAAAAAAAAAAAAAAAAAAAGAAAAGAAAAGAAAAAAAATCATTGGAGGACGTGCGGCGCCAGGGGCCCCGGCCCCCACGTATCTAGATTTCTACGTATATATAGATATATATACATATATCTATATCTATATCTATCTATCTCCTGCGTACGGGTGTGTAGAAGCTCTTTATTTATGTCTCCGTCACGTGGTTCGGAGCTGGTGTTTGCACAGTGCGTGCGCGCGTGTGTGTGTACGTGCCACCGAGGTGTGCGGCAGCGACGGCTCCGGGGCCACATGAAGGCTCGGTGGGGGGGTCTGCGCGAGCGGCGACGGGACCTCCCCTTTTCTTTTTAACCTCATGAAGCACTTTGATGTTCCGAATGTTGCGAGATGGACGCCGCTATATTTTTGTACCGCCGGTCTGCGGAGGGGCGGGGCGGGGCTTGCTCCCCTGCCTGTTCGAGGAGGGGCCGCCTGCTTTTAGAAACCAGGCCCCCGAGACGCCGACCGCTTCAGTGGAGCAACCCGGGAGAATTTCCTTTCCTTTTTTAGCCTCTTTTATTTGCACCTGTCTTTGTTCCTCTTTGGGTTTCCCGCGCAGATCTTTTTCTGACCGGAGGCTTCTGATCCGTGGAGCGTCAGCGCCGCCGTTCTTGCCCCGCCCACCTCCCCCTGGCTTCCCGTCTCATTTTAAGGCCCCCAACACGAGGGTCCAGGGCATGACGACAACATATGCACAAAAACAAAACCCAGACCATTTTTATGTCATTTTAATGTTACCTCATACGCGCACATTCCAAAAGGAAGGTTTGTTATCCAGTACATACCACAGACATATCACTTGACAGGTGTGTAACCATGGAGGTGTATCGACCGTCTATCTGTATAGCCATGCTATATCTACCAAGGATCCATGCACAATAAAGATTTATCATTCTTACTCTGGTCCACTCCTTCCAGCCCTGGCTGGGACGCGTCGGTCGGCACCAAGCGGGTCCGCCTGGGGAAGCTAATGCTAGCAGCTAGGAGACGGGCCCGGCCCCAACTGCTGGAGGAGGACAGCAAAGCAGAGTGTATCAGAGTGACACTGACTGCTGCGCAGGTCATGGTCACATGACCCGCCACATTTCAAGCCCACGGTGGAATGACGGAAGGAGGAACTTGGTCTGAGGAGCCCTGGGCTCTGGACCCTCTAACACAGGCCTGGCCCACCCGCGGCTCTGTCCCAGTCTCACGCGGCAAATGAGCCGCATGAGACTGGCTGTGGTTTGGTCAGGTTGCTGTTGAGATGATGGTTGATACAGGAAATCAGAGGAAAAAGTCAGAGCTGTTCCGGCGAGAGGTCACAATATTGTTCAAAGACTTTGACTGGTGTTTCTCTTTGAAACATGAACAATAAACCTGGCTGCAGGTTCAATGGCGATGGGAGAGGTGGTCCTCAGACTTGGAGCCTCATCAGATCCACCATCAACACCCCTGACATGACTCATCTCCACCTCTGACTCTGTCCTTCCCTCAACTAAAGCTCTGGCATGTGTTTCACCTGTGACTCACTGTTGATGGAGGTGAAGTCCGTGAAGAGGAGACGCTCCAGTCTGCAGCGTGGCTCTCACACACACAGAGCGGGGCCACGTCCAAACATAGAGGAGTCAAGTCATCAGGTGAGCAGCGGCTCAGGTGAAGCCTCACAGCCTGACGTGTTTGGAGCATGTGGCTCTGCTCAGCAGCACAGTCAAACTGTGGGGCTCTCAGATTTGGTCACAGGTCAGTGCTGACCCCTAGTGGTGCCTCTTGGGAATTCCTTCTTCGATTCCACCTGACGGGCCCCTGTGGCCCCTCCCTCTCCCGGCCCGCCACAGTAGACGCCACCTGTCGATGACTTTGACTTGGACGCGGTGGCGCAGCTGCCTATCTGAGGAAGTGTCCTGTGATTTGGTCTGATGTTTCCGCTCGGCTTCCAGAGCGCTGCACCTGCACCTGCCTGACCTCAGCCCCTCTGTCTCCTTCTCCGCTGCTCCTCCAGAGTTTGCAACTGAACCCAAAACCCAGTCAGCGGAGTCTCCACTCTGCCATCAACTGAAGTGCCCCAGCTGCTCTCAGAACACGTGTCGCAAGATGGAGGGAAACCAGTGGGGGGGGGGGTCCAGCCGGTCCACTTGTGTTTGCTCTCTCCACCTCAGAGCAAACACAAGTGGACCGGCTGGACCGGAGCCACCTGTCCACATGGGCGCGCTGGTCCCAGCCAGCCAGGGTCAGACCGCTGACTTGGTTGAGCCGGTGGGTGAGCGCCGGGTCGCCCCTCACTCTTCTGGTGGTGTTTTCATCGCTCCCCATGCTAATGCTCGCTCGCGTGCACACCTGCGCCACAGGCACGGGTCCGATCAGA